>NW_025853955.1:283273-291127 GCF_002878395.1 Capsicum annuum | reverse complement strand
ACTTAAAGTTACAACAACTATAAGAACTCTACAACAAATAGGAGTCTAGTAATTATCCGTTATTACGCCCCCGCAAGTTGGTGGTGTCAACTACACCCAACTTGGAAAAATGCTTGACAAAAGAGACTCTTGGAAGTGGTTTGGTCAGTATATCTGCCACTTGATCAGCCGAGTGAAGGTGTTGAACTGCTATATCCTTGTTTTGAACTTGTTCACAAACAAAATGAAAATCAATAGCAATATGCTTCATCCGACTATGGAACACCGGGTTAGCACAAATGTAGGTGGTGCTAACATTGTCACAAAATATCCAAGGAATGTCTGAGATCTGAAACCGAAGCTCATGAAGTAAACTTGTTAGCCAATTGGTCTCGGAAACAATAGCAGCAACAACCCGATATTCTGCTTCTGTGGAGGAACGGGAGACAGATCTTTGGTTTTTAGAGGACCATGATATCGGAGAGATTCCAAGGTAAACAATATAACCTGTGGTGGAGGTTCGATCAATAGGATCTCCAGCCCAGTCAGAATCTGAGTAAGCTAGAAGACGGTGATCATGTTCTTTGGCAATCCGGAGACCAAATGAGGATGTTTGGAGTAGATACCGAAGGAGACGTTTCATGGCTGTCCAATGAGATATGAAGGGATGGTGCATGGACTGGGAGAGTTTGCTGATAGAAAATGCTATGCACGGACGTGTAAAAGAAAGGTAATGAAGTTTATCGATGATCGGCCTATAGAGAGAGCCATCAACTTGAGAATCTTCCATGGACTCTGGGAAAGTTACAGTTGAAGCCATTGGTGTTGGAAAACCTTTGAAATTTTGCATATTAACTTCCTGTAAAAGGTCTATAATGTACTTCCGTTGAGACAAAAAAAGACCACCAGAATAAGACAACACTTCAACACCAAGGAAATAATAAAGTGGACCAAGATCCTTCAGTGAGAATCGGGTTGCAAGATTATCAATAATGCTTTGAACACCATGAATCTGATTACCAGTAACAATTATGTCATCAACATATACTAGGACATAAATAATAAACTCAAAATTCTGCAGGATGAACAATGAAGAATCAGATTGGGACTTAATAAACCCCAAAGTAACCAAATAATTTTTGAGTTCAGTGTCCAGGCCTGGAGGCCTGTTTTAGTCCATAAATAGCTTTTTGCAGCTTGCAAACATGCGTTGGATGAGTAGAAGATTCAAAACTAGGTGGTTGGCGCATATAGACTTCCTCATCAAGACAACCTTGCAGGAAGGCTTTATTGATATCAAGTTGACAAATGGGCCAGCTTTGTTGTGTTGCAATCGCAAGAACTATTCAAACAGTTGCTGGCTTTACCACTGGTCTGAAAGTGCATTGGAAGCCAAGGCCAGGTCGTTGTGTGAATCCTTTGGCAACCAAGCGAGCTCTGAACCTCTCAACAGAACCATCGGGATAATATTAACCCGAAAAAGCCACTTACAATCCACTATATTTTCGAAGAATTACATGGTACCAGCTCCCATGTACGGTTTCGAACTAAGGCATCAAATTCATTTTTCATAGATTCACGCCAATGTGGGACTTTTTGATCTTGCTTAAAGGTTTTAGGTAGGGAGGAAGTGATTTGAATAACAGTGTGGAATTGCTTAGGATTAAGGCTATTGGTCTTAGATTGAGTAATCATGTTATGAGTGGGCGTTGATGTAGAGCTAGGGGCAACAAAAGAAGGTTGTGGGGCCATAGGAGATGGGACAGGTGACAAGGAAGAGGGTGGTATCATAGGGTTCTGGGTCAAAGGACCAGTAGACTTATTTCGATGCTGGTAAGTGATTATTGTGGATTGCGGCTGCATATTTAAATGGGGAGAAGAATGAATTGGTGAGGCCAAAACATTTGGTTGAGGTGAATTGCAGCCGGAAACTAAATGTGTATGGTGAGGGAAGGGGGAAGTGGAGATACTGGATAAGAAGTAGCAGATAAGGGAGAAATTGAACGGTGGTTCCTGTTGGAGCAGAGGAGATGGGTGAGTGCGTGTCCACGGGCTGCTGCACAATATGAGTGGTAAGCTCATAAGAATCATGTGGATATTGAGTATTATCCTGCGGCTGCTGTTCAGTTGAACAAATCTCCCAAGACACATTTTTATTTTGTGTGTTTGTCAAATGAGAAAAAATATTTTTGAATGGAAACTAGTTTTCTAAAAATAAAACGTCACGAGATAAATATATTTTGAAAGTTAAAGGATCAAAACATTGGTGGCAGTAATGTTTATTCGAAAATCCTAAATAAATACATGGTGTCGAATGAGGCTCGAGTTTGCTTTTGGCATAGGGTTTGAGCCATGGATAACACAAGCAACCAAATACTTTAACGGAGTCATACTTGGGCATAGTTTGAAATAAAATTTCAAAGGGGATCTTATGCTGAAGATTTGGTGTAGTTAGCCTATTTATAATATAAACCGCTTGTTGACAGGCAAAACTCCAAAAATGTGAGGGTAAAGACGCTTGGTGCAACAAGGTTCTAGTAGTTTCAATAACATGCCGGTGCTGTCTTTCGGCTAAAGCAACTCTCTGTGGAGTATATGGGGGTGACACTAAGTGCTCTATGACATGTGCTTTGAGATACAACTGTAGACTCTGAAATTCACCACCACCATCAGTGTAAAAACATTGAATTTTGGTGTTGAATTTGCGTTCAAGCAATGGATGCAGATTTTGGAAAACTTCCAAAGTTTCATTTTTTGATTTTAAAGTGAACAACCACATGTATTTTGAAAACTGATCAACAAATAACACATAATATCTTTTCTTATCAATTGACAAAACTGGAGATGGACCCCATAAATTGCTAGAAAGGATTTGCAATGGTTTATTGCTTCGCAATGAATTTTCTGAAAAAGTCAACCTGTGCATTTTATTTGAATAAAAAGAATTACAAATGGAGCTAGTTTTAGGATCTGAAACAGGAAGGGAAAACTTATTCAACATAGTATCTAAAACACGTCGATTAGGATGGCCTAGACGCCAATGCCACAGGTGAATTGGAACAACCACATTGCATTTAGGAGAAAAACATGTACAGTCCAGTGGCCACTCATACAGCCCATCTTTATTCTACCCCCGAACTAGAGATGCCCCCGTACTCAGATCCTTGACAAGATAATGTAAAGGAAAAACTTCAATAGAGGAATGATTATCACGACAAAACTTAGAAACAGAAATAAGATTATTTTTAATGACAGGGGAGCATAAGGTATTGAGATATTTGAAATGATGATTTGATACACTTATGTTAGCGTTACCGGTATGGGATATTATAATGGTGTTACCATTGCCCATAGCTATCTCTTCGATGCTGTGGTAGTCATGTATAGTGGCTAGGCTTTGAGAGATGAAATATAATGAGTGGCTCCACTATCGACGATCCAAGGGGACTGTTGAGAAGGAAAATGAGTAGCAAAGTTTGCCCGGGCTTGCAGATGGTTATGTGACTGGGATCTGCAGACTTTAATAAAATGACCTACGCGATCACATAATTTGCAGCGAAGGTTTTTGTCAGAGGGCTGTTGTTGCTAGTTATTTCTTCATGGGCGTTATGCTTGCCATTGTTGATTATTGGCAGGAGGGTGCCATTGCTGATTGTTGGCAGGAGGGTTCACACCTGGACGGCGGTTGTTGGAGTAACTATTGTTGCCTTGGCGAGAAGGAGCTAAGCTAGTCTTTTGTGCTACAACAACAGTAAGGGGAGTTGATAGCGGCTTCTTGTCTTCCTCATGTTTGTGGAAAAGCTCATAATCTAAAAGCTTTTTGTAAAGCTCTTCATATGAAATAGGAGAATTGCGAGCACGAATGGCAGCAGAGAGTTCTCGAAATTCAGATCCGAGTCTATTAAGGATTTTCACAATGAGTTCCAGGTTTGATACCGGTACACCAGCAGCTGGAAGTTCATCACAAAGTGATCGAACTTGATGAAGATAATTTATGACTGGATGGCAATCTTTAGTGAGGCGGGCCAATCGATCTCGCAAGCTGAAAATTCTTGTTTGAGATTTGTTCGCATATGCAGTATGCAAAGCATCCCAGGCAGCTTTGGCGGAGACTGCAACAACAACAGTGGGGGCAATCATAGGATCAACAGAGGTCAAGATAGCATTTTGAATTAGCTGATCCTGGCGATACCAAGAAAGGAACTTAGGGTTATTAACGTCTTGATTGGTTTGAGAGATGGTGCAAGTGGGTGCAGGGATGGAGCCATCGAGATGCCCATAAAGATTGAGACCACGCATAAGCATTGAAACTTGATCTTTCCACAAGGAGAAATTGTGACTGCCCATTAATTTAATGGGCAGTTGGGTAACTAGATTGAATTGAACAATAGTGATGGCATTGTTGATTCCATCGGCATTGGTCACAGAAATCTTAGAGGCCATTTGTGTGAGTAAGCAGAGAAAGAAAAAAAAAGGACAGGATCAACTCGTAGGAGTTTAGATAGTCTTTGATACCATAAAGAGATAGAGAGTAGAAGATGGGAAAAGAATCGTATGTTATTGATTGAATGAATTATGTTTGCAGAATCTGTACAAGACTATATATAAGACCTATATCAACAAGGATAGACTTAGAGTTATAACAACTATAAGAACTCTACATCAAATAGGACTGTAGTAATTATCCGTTATTAGAGAACACCTTGATAAGCTTGTAGGCATATGACCACGAAGCTTATTTGTGGATAAATAAAGCCCATTGAGTATTGGGAGACCATTGCATAAACCACAGGGAAGACTTCCTGATAAGCTATTCATTGTAAATGCAATGACCAATTCTTGAAATATTGAAAATTTGGAAAGGTATAGGACCCGTAAGTTGATTATATTGTACGGATAGCACTTTCATGTTGTGAAGATTGTCTATCCCTTCTGGAATGTTTCCTTGTAGTGAATTATAAGATATTTCCAAAGTCTCCAACCTTGAGGCATTCGAGAGTGATGTGGGAATAAAACCTATGAGCTTGTTACCCCTCAAGTTTAACTCTCTAAGGTTTACAAGACTTCCAATCACTTTTGGTATTTGGCCCTCTATGGAATTGAATTTCAGATTCAAAGTCTCAAGTTTGGAAATATTAGAAAATGAAGAAGGGATTGAATCAGTGAAACTATTATTTCCAAGCTTTAGTGCTTGAAGTTGGTGTAAAAACCCAAACCAAGAAAGAATCTCCCCTCTGAAGCTGTTAAAACTTAAATCAAGAAACTTAAGCCGACGCAAGTGTGCCATTTCTTGAGGCAAATTTCCATGGAAATTGTTGCTTCCCAAGTCGAGAGAAACAAGAAATGTGAGGTTTCCAAGATCATGGGGAATCTTTCCCGTAAGAGCCATATTAGAAAGATTCAAGGAATTCACATGTTGGTGACAAGAGCCACAAGTGACTCCAACTCAATGACAAACAGAAACAGCGGGAGACCAGTTTTCATCCAAGAAGTGAGAAGGGTCGGAAATAATTTGGGATTTTAAGGAAAGAAGAGCTAATTGATCAGTAGTAATGTTGGTTTTGGTCATGGCTGAACTATCCATAACATGGTGAAGCAACAAGGAAGTTAAGAGAAAAGAGGTGAATCCTTTCTCCATAGTTGCATAAATTACAAGGAACTTGTTATGGCCAATACCGTTGCTGTTTAGAGACTTTAAATAGCAATGTTATCTCCTTTTTAAGATACTTTTCATTCTAAACTCTTTTAAATAAAATCTGTTTTTTTTTTTTAACAATTTTGCATAACATTTTAAATAATCAGCTCGTACAAACTATACATTTATAATAACTTAGGATAACAAAAGAAAGCAATTCATTAAGAAAAGTATTTTCTTTAAGTATAATTTCTCGTAACAAACTCACTATAATCTGAACTACATGTATATCATCTATCAAGGTAGAATTTGAAATGGCTCATCCGTGTCGTCTGGTAACAATTTGGATCATTTACGTCGCTGCCGTTAAAAATATGGCTCATTTATGCCTCTGACATTAATAGTTCTAAGCTCAAAAATGGCTCATGTCATAGTTGAATTTTCCTGTTATGTGGGGCATGGGATGGAGCGAGTTAAGTAATAATCACAACTTTCGCAAAAGTCAATTGTGCGCATTTTTTATTAAAATTCTCCACCATGACAAGCAAAAAGGATTTCTATGGTTAGTGGTGGATGCATCACTGTCACGACCCGAACCGGGGCCCTGGCTGTCACGAGCATTCCGAACTATAAAGGCCCGAATGATAATCACGCACATAATTCATGACAAAGAAATGCGGAAGATACACAATATAACGGAAACATGGTCAAGAATCATATGAAAACGAAAATGGAGAATAGTGTCCCACAATTTAAATCAACATCTCTAAAACCGTCTGCGAAATCTCTACTACATGACTGAAACAACGTCTATCTGAAAACTAGGACAAGGCCCCAGCAGACCCAAAACTAATAAATGATAAATGAAATAGCAGAGATCAGGCCTTCCAAAATATAAAAGGCTCACCACTTGATTCTGTGATCTGTCGATAGAAATTTACTGGTTATCTGGACCCTTAGACTGTGCCTCCGAACCTGGGAGAGAAGGGGGTCAATACAAAAGTACTGGTACGCAGTGAAATCAAAACAAAAGTATAATATTTTTACACAATATAGGTGAGAGCCATTATAAAGCAGTTTCATATCAAATCATTTGAAAACACATGGGCATAATGTAATTATTTTCAATAACAATGAAATGCAGCTGAGCTAGGTGGAATACCGTACATAATTTACACCAACTTTCAATCCTCGGTTGCCACCTAGATTAGAGTATAAGTGAGGGAGAGACACACAAGACCACGAAGCATTGTGTCTCGACCCAATGGTAGTGCCAAGATCACTTAGCCCGGGATCCTACCTATAATCCCAATTTGGGAATGACATAAAGTCAAGTACTCAAGATCACTTAGCTTGGTACCAAATTCCCATGTCGGCAAACACGATTTCCAGCGATGAGCCCTTACACTCAAATGCCTTCTTCGGGCATCCACCTATCTCATGTAAAATCAATCCATTCAAATTTTGTTCAAATCAATCACATGGCATACTCTGTAGGGTATCGTCATACCCGACTTGCAAGCCATTAATATCACATTATTCTTCTCATTCAACCATTATATTCAACATGTTTCAACACAAATAACCCTCTCATTTTCAAGTCAAAATCATATCAATTCTCAAAATATTTCATGTCATGCTTTTCAAGATGTTTTCAAACAATTTACATCATATGCACGTTCAAAACAAATTCACATCAAGAGAGGGATTTCATATAATTCATGCTCTCAAAATATCACCTTCTCGAAACACACGCATATACATATATAAATGTCAAATAGTTCAGAAGTAGGCCTAAAGACCAAATTCAATATTATAGAAACATTCAAAACATAATTATATTCGTAGTTTCAAAATCCCCATTTGTAAAACATGAATTTAAAGACCCATGAGATTTTTGGATAACCCTACGTACCTCTATATGTGAATATGATAGGTGCTTCTTGAGGCCTACGTTGCGGGGATTCCAAATCTTCAATTTATTTTGAAAACCCATGGTTGAATCTTGAACTACTTGGGTTTTTATTTTGAAACCCTAGAGAGAGTTCTTGAACAATTTTGATGAATGAAGGTGTATTTTGGGGTCTTTGGGAACTGAATTTCATGTTTAGGGCTAAGTAAGGGTGGAAAAGGACCATTTTGCCCCAAAAACGGAGTGTTTAAGTCACTTGAAACCTTTACATAGGCGCTGCCTATGCTATCGCCTATGTTTACATAGGCGCCGCCTACTACTTTGAAAG
>NW_025853955.1:230007-280273 GCF_002878395.1 Capsicum annuum | reverse complement strand
GAAGAATGTCTGCAATCTCGAAAACACAGACATGAACAAAGGAGCAGGAAAAAAAAGTACAACACAAGCCAATTGAATATATATCTTTCCCTGGAAATTACGCTGAGAATACTCTTACAGAAATATCTAGCTCTAGGCCTCAACTTGCTTAGAAGATACCATGTTGAAACTTTGCAACCAACTCAGCTAAAAGCTTTGTGTGTTGTATACAAAACACTTTATTCACGTCTTCCACCGGTGACAATGCAAGGAAACAAAGAAAGGAGAAAAGGGATAGTAACCATTACTTGATGGGAGATCTTCGAGATACTCTAGCTTTAATTTCCATGTTTGTTTCAGCAATCAAATCATTTGATAACTCATTGAACAGAACAGGTCGCATATGGTACAGTCTCTTCTGCTTAAATTATCCTGAGAACTAGCTTTTAAAACATTTGTATTACTTGCCTATATTTGTATTCATATATCTGATTCCTCTAATAATTTTTTTTTTAAAATAAATATTTCGTTCAGCTAAGATTTTCATGATGATCAATTTGATATTCATAAAAGTTGCCGCAATTTTACAATCAGTAAGGCAACTCATTTGATAAGAATACTGCTGCCACGCAAAATTTAAAAGAAAATAAACTCACTCATCCTCTACATCAGTAAAAAACACCCGGTTTGGTATCACTGCCGGGCGGGGGCTTATGGAGATAAACAAAGGATAGAAGTAGAAGAGAAGCAACTGCCTTTTAAGAAAATAATATAAAAAAAATTATTTTCCTACAAATACAGCAGCCATAATAGTCTTCTTTGATGTTTGAAAACTTGATGAAGAAGGAGGCATATCGTTTGGATAACAACCACAACTTTTGAAAAACTCAATTCTATGCATTTTTATTAAATTTCTCCATCATGACAAGAAAAACATTATTTCAATTGTTAGTGGTAGATGCATCACCGAGATATCGAGTTCATATGAATATAATATTGTTCATGTGGAGATAGTTAATGCCTAGAAATTTATTAAGATTGGACCAAGAATTTAAGTCAGAACCCATAGTTTTACAAATACAATACATTCAATACTAAAACCTTTAATGATACGGGAATAATCACGGATATGGACTTAGGAGAGTGCGTGTTGGACCCGAGCCTTGGCATGTGCAATTGAAGTGTAAAAGAGGTTCAAAAGGCACCCAAATCAGCCCACAAATTACACTAGATGGGTGCCCAATCTTTGAAGGGCCTTTTGATCATTTTAACTTATATTTTGTTATAGCTATAAAAGGAACATTGTAGGGATTTTAGTTTATTTTTTGGATGATATTTTTGAGTCTTGTAAGACTTGTAACAAGCTCTCTCTTTAGTGAGAAGAGTGACCACCGAAACTAGGATACAATAATAAGGTGGATTCTCTTTTGTTGTTGCTTGCTTGGCAGCGTTGATGCTAGAGAGGTGGAATCCGATCTTGTGTCACGTAAGAGAGTTTTATTATTGTGTGTAGTTTTAAGAGTCCAAGAGTGTCCATTCTTGGGTTCTTAAGATTATACCTTTATGTGGTCTATCTATCTATCCTTTTACCTTCTTGTAATCTCGTTTAGTGTTTGTGTTGTAATATTGTGTTCTTGTTGTTATTGTTAAATCCGAATCTTGTGTCTTCTTGTTTAGCATATTATGTTGTTAATCTAGTTTGTTTTTCACTGATTTGGTGTAATAAACACCTTGTTATCTTCTTGTTATTGTGTTTTTGGGAAGCCGAGACTTGATCCCCAAAAGGGTTCACGGACTTCTTCCATTTTGTGGACTGTTTTTTGGACTAATTTTGGTGTTCTCTTTTTTGTCCCGTATCATTTGGACTTAGGAGAGTGCATGTTGGACCTGAACCTTGGAACGTGCAATTGAAGTGTAAAAGAGGCCTAAAATGCACTCAAATCAGCCCATAAATTACACTAGATGGGTGCCCACTCTTTGAAGGGCCTTTTGGTCATTTTGACTTATATTTTGTTATAGCTATAAAAGGAACATTATAGAATTTTCAGTTTAGTTTTTGGATGATATTTGTGAGTCTTATAAAGCTTGTAACAAGCTCTCTCTTTAGTGAGAAGAGTGACCACCGAAACTAGGATACAACAATAGGGTGGATTCTCTTTTGTTGTTGCTTGCATGGAAGCATTGATACTACAGAGGTGGAATCCAACCTTGTGTCACGTAATAGATAGGTTTATTGTTGTTTATAGTGTTAAGGGTCCAAGAGTATCCATTCTTGGGTTCTTAAGATTATACCTTCATGTGGTCTATCTATCTATCCTTTTACCTTCTTATAATCTTGTTTAGTGTTTGTGTTGTAATCTTGTGTTCTTGTTGTTATTGTTAAATCCGAATCTTGTGCCTTCTTGTTCATCATATTATGTTGTTAATCTAGTTTGTTGTTTGCTGATTTGGTGTAACACCTTGTTATCCTCTTGTTATTGTGTTCTTGGGAAGCCGAGACTTGATCCCCAAAAGGGTTCACAGATTTCTTCCATTTTGTGGACTATTTTTGGACTGATTTTGGTGTTGCCTTGTTTGTCCCATATCATTTGTACTTATGAGAGTGCATGTTGGACCCGAGCCTTGGCACGTGCAATTGAAGTGTAAAAGAAGCCCAAAATGCACCCAAATCAGCCCATAAATTACACTAGATGGGTACCCACTCTTTGAAGGGCCTTTTGGTCATTTTAACTTATATTTTGTTATAGCTATAAAAGGAACATTGTAGGGTTTTTATTTTAGTTTTTGGATGATATTTGTGAGTCTTGTAAGACTTGTAACAAGCTCTCTCTCTAGTGAGATGAGTGACCACCGAAACTAGGATACAACAATACGGTGGATTCTCTTTTGTTGTTGCTTGCTTGGAAGCGTTGATGCTAGGGAGGTGGAATCTGATCTTGTATCACGTAAGGGATAGGTTTATTGGTGTGTGTAGTATTAAGGATCCACGAGTGTCCATTCTTGAGTTCTTAAGATTATACCTTCATGTGGTCTATCTATCTATCCTTTTACTTTCTTGTAATCTTGTTTAGTGTTTGTGTTGTAATCTTGTGTTCTTGTTGTTATTGTTAAATCTGAATCTTGTGTCTTTTTGTTCATCATATTATGTTGTTAATCTAGTTTGTTATTTGCTGATTTGGTGTAATAAACACCTTGTTATCTTCTTGTTATTGTGTTCTTTGGAAGCTGAGACTTGGTCCCCAAAAGGGTTCACGGATTTCTTCCATTTTGTGGACTATTTTTTGGACTGATTTTGGTGTTTCCTTATTTGTCCCGTATCATTTAAAGATTACAACAACAACATACCCAGTGAAAACCTTTTAAGATTGAACTCATAAAATCTTAATTTGGAATCCTTCTATGTCATAAATGTATGGATGACATATAATTAGTGTGACTTGGAAAATAGAGTTTAAGTGGTAGACCAAGAAAAAAATAAAGCTAGTGCTTGACTAGGAGAGGATTCTTCCAATAAGTGGATACTTCAAGATGGTTGGTTTGCACAAATGCATTATTTTGGGGTCATATTTAATTTTTGCCCTTTACAATGTCTAGTAATAATAAAGTGGCCGAAAGTGCCCTTGATTGCGAAAAACTTACAAAATAGAAATCGCAAGGCAAAAATATTTATGGGGCGTAAGTTCACTGACACAAGGCATAACTTTAGTGACAAACAAGCTGAAAGATGAGATTGTTTTGGAAGTTGCATAAACTGGCTAAGCACGTATACGGAAAAAGCAATTTCAAGCAAACTTAACTAACTGCCCATTGTCAGGCTCATCACGATCGTTCTCCAAGTACAAGATACTTCCAGGCATTCCCCGAATAAATCAATACAAATCCCTCGGAGTATTCCTCGGCTAAATGAATACATTTTCAATGAGAGAAGACCACAATCATTCAACAAAATTTCAAACATTTCACAATTTACGATTCCTTAATTAGCCTACCACCCCCCTATCGTTTGCCTATCCATATCGACCTATCATGGTACTATCATGTTTAACAACATCAATGGATCAAAATTATCCAAATTTACTTATCGAGACCAATTTCTTCCCACATTCATTCATAAAATAATTAATCAATGCTTCGACTTCCAATTAAAGTTTCCATATTCAAATTCAACATCAACCAACCTATAACAAAGATTCAAATATTCTCAAACAACAAATCATTTTTGATTAATTAACCAACTTCAACGTAGAATCACCCAAAACAATTAGACTTGCTCAACCATATAATTAAGATTATATCATCAACTAAAGCATTCCATCCATAATATCGGGTCTCGTAAACAAAGAAATCAAAAAGTAGAGGTTAGAAATGGACCTGATTCAGAACTTTTGGAGAATATTATAAGAAAATACACTTCCGTGAACATCAACTTGAGCCACGACAATGACAAATCCAACTGAAATTAAATCCTCAACTGGCAAACCCAAAATTGCAGATTTCGACTTAACCATCCATGGATCTCGTCATACCTGGAATTGAATTTGTTGTTTCCATCTCGCCGGAGCTCCGGCGAGGTCAAATTGAGACAAAAAGTGGTGGGTCGTTAAGTTTCGATCAGAGTTTTGGATATTCTCACTGGTTCCGGCGTTTTTGGCTGTTGAGTAGGGGTGGGGTGGTGTTTTTCGATCGCTGATTTCGCATTTTCCGCTGACTATTGACATTTTTTGGAGACACGGTCGCTGGAGCAGTGACCAAATGACACCTCTACCTCTTCTTCGATTCTCACCTTTATCTCTCTCTCTATCTCTCTATATATTCTATAATCTATGCGTGTGTGTGATACTCAGTGATGGTAAGTGAGTGTGTTCTATGGAGAAAAATGAATGCTAATGGAAAAATTAGAGTCTGACCGTGTATGTATGTTGCTGTGGATATACTCCTCTTTAATGAAAAAATTGGGTCCTTCTGTGATGAATATTGTGCATGCATATATGCTGTGAGGTGTGCTGATGGTTTTCTGGTGAGAATGAGAATTGTGTGGTAGTAGGGTAAGGTAGGTGGGGTAGTGAGGTGGGGGTAGGGGTAAGGTGTAATGTTTTTTAATTGGAATGGTAAGGATTAGGTGTCCATTTCTGATTGGGTGGGTTGTTAGAATATTAGAATGAGACAAAGTTATTTTTGTATTTTTGTGGGGTATGATTAGATGGTTGAGGGTACATGGTAGGATAAGGTAAAAAGTAGAAAAAACGCTTTCGGGGAGGGACTAAATTACGTGTCTACATCATGACCCTCTTTTCATTTAAACACAAAGTGTTTTCATACAAAGAAGTAAACAACGAGACAGAATTTTAACCCGACCATTATTCACCGGGAAGAACCAAAAGAAAGAAGGACGATCGAGTTGGAAAGTCGAGTGAGGTCCTGTCGAAGCTCCGGTCCGCGGCTCTGTCATTACATCAAAATAAAAATTACAAGTTAAAACAAAAATGAAATTACAAAATCCTATCTATACAGCTTCTGTTTGACTCCTGACTTAAGTTTCCTCACCCTATTCTTCAGGCGGGCTCCTGACTTGCAATTTCAACACTTGTTGCTTGGTCTTCAATTACTTCACCTTGTTGCTCGGTCTTCAATTACATCACCTTGTTGTTTAAATTTCCATTTATTTGCCCTGTTCTTCGAGTGGGCTCCTGACTTGCCATTTCATCACCCTTTTCTTCAGGCGGGCTCCTGTTTTGCAATTTCATCACCCTGTTCTTCAGGCGGACTCCCAACTTTGTTGCTTGACTTTCAACTTCTTCACTTTATTGCTTGACTTTTCATTTCTTCACCCTGTTCTCCAAGTGGTCTCCTGAAATCACATAAAAAATAAAAAGAAAATTATCCCAAACAAAGATTATTACAAAGAGGTTTCCTTTGCCAGAAAAGTGAAATTCCAACACAAGACTTAAACTTTACCCCCGTTTATCATCCAAGGACTTTTACGAAAGTCACATCATTATAGGAATCTAGGGGGATGACTCGACTATAAGGTACGTCTGATAACAATCAAAGGAATTGACTCGACTAAAAGGTACATTTTTTAAGGCTCCAGGGGAATGACTCGACTAAAAGGTACGTGTTATAGGAATCAAGGGAGATGACTCAACTAAAAGGTACGTATTATAGGAATCATAGCAAGATGACTTGACTAAAAGGTACATCTTCTCAGAATCAAGTGGGATGACTCGACTAAAACGTACGTCTTCTAGGAATCAAGGAGAATGACTCGACTAAAAGGTACATTTTTTGGGAATCTAGGGAAATGACTCTACTAAAAGGTACGTCCTATAGGAATCAAGATGAATGACTCGACCAAAAGGTACGTCTAATAGAAATCAAGGGGAATGACTCAACTAAAAGATACGTCTAATAGGAATCAAGGGTGATGACTCGACTAAAAGGTACGTCTTATAGGAATCAAAGGGAGATAACTCAACTAAAAGGTACGTCTTATAGGAATCAAGGGTGATGACTCGACTAAAAGGTATGTCTTATAGGAATCAAGGGGAATGACTCGACTAAAAGGTATGTCTAATAGGAATCAAGGGTGATGACTCGACTAAAAGGTATGTCTTATAGGAATCAAGGGGAATGACTCGACTAAAAGGTACGCCTAATAAGAATCAAGGGTGATGACTTGACTAAAAGGTACGTCTAATAGGAATCAAGGGTGATAACTCGACTAAAAGGTACGTCTAATAGGAATCAAGGGTGATGACTCTACTAAAAGGTACGTCTAATAGGAATCAAGGGTGATGACTCAACTAAAAGGTACGTCTTATAGGAATCAAGGGGAATGACTCGACCAAAAGGTACGTCTAATAGGAATCAAGGGTGATGACTCGACTAAAAGGTACGTCTAATAGGAATCATGGGTGATGACTTAACTAAAAGGTACGTCTTATAGTAATCATAGGGAGATGAATCAGCTAAAAGGTATGTCTTATTGAAGTCAAAGGAACGACTCAACTAAAAGGTACGTCTTCTAGGAGTAAAGGTTCAATTTAAGAAGAGTATCATCCAGCAAATAAAAACTGAAATCCCTTGACAAGAAAGTGTGTCTCTGAAGGATATAAGATGATGAATTTTACCATGATTTGACTATCAAACCTGTGCAGCAACATTTCTTCCTGTATTTTAAAAGTGGGGCATTGCAGCTCTTGATATTTATGCTCTGAAGTCCTTATTTTAAAGGTAATATGTTTCCTGTTTCATCAAAGAAAATTTGTGAGTTTAAAACATGGTAGTTGGTTTGTGGCTTTAGCTTTAACGGCGATCACTCTTGCCTTTGTCACATTTAACCTTACTTCTAACCATTAGCCTATGTCATTGACTTGCTGCTTTATTGACCAAACTCCGATTTATTAAGGATGACTCTAAAACAAACATAGTATCTCTGCTTTGCCATGCTCCTCAGATAAACCCTTTGAACCTTGGTATCTCCATAAGTTCCCAGACTTGACTACTGACAAAACTTTTTGTATGCCTTACTTTGGCTCACAATCATGTATCTTTCACGTGTTGGCCTTTTGTGTTTCTTTGTGCAATTGAAGAAGCTGGTAACTAATTATGAAATCTTTTCTCACTTGTTTTTACATAAACATGACTCAAAGACAAGAGAAAAATAACAATGATTTTTATTTGGATAACTGACTCAAGAAAATAAAAATAAAAAAGAAAGAAAAGACAATGAATGTCCCCAATTGAAACAAAGAAGTAAAAATTTATCTAAAAATGACAGTCAACTCTAATGATTATGCAATGCATTTTGAATTAATTTGCCTGATCTTTTTTTCCAAACTTTCTACCAATTGTTCTTGAGTTAATGGCCCCGAAACTTAGTTACTTCCTTGGGCCCAATGTATTCAGAGACCTCATTCGGCTAGTGGCGTCTTGAAGAGTTTTCACCAACAAACCTGTTTCTTTCTCTCAGCTCACTATTGCCTTATGGTGCCTGTAAGGGTTTTCACCAATAAGACTCTCTTATTTTTATTTCTCTCCTAATTTCTTATGCCGAGGAAGACAAGTAGTACCAAAATGCATCATCATATCCATTGCATACTTAGCCTTAACATTCTCAAAGATTGATCTCAAGGTCTTTCTTTGGTTGTAACTTGGATTTTTGATAAGGTTTAGAAAGATGGGATGACATGAGGCCTAAAAAACACTTGAAGTGGTATTGGACTTACAACTTTTGAAATCGACTCCAATAACGAGGATTAACTCATGCCCCAGTTTCGTTTGACTGGGCAATTGTAAATTTTATTTGGTTGGATGGAGCCCGGAGTAGGGCAGCCTACGTATCTCACCCCAAAAGAGGAGAATCAGGTCACGCATAGTTTCAGTGGCTTGTTCTTTTGCTTGATTCTAATTTTTGTTTCTTCTACTCTTTTTTTTTTCTTTTCTGTTTGGGATTTTTTTACCCTATTTGGATACTCTTCTCTTTTCTTTCCTTTTGGACACATTTTTTTTTTAAAACTTTTCTTTTGAGTTTTACTGACTCTATCTTGATTCCAAAAGAGAGATATGAAAGAAAATAGGACTAAAGCTCAAATGGGGGAAACAAAGGATGACACAATGTTTGGATAGTAGAATGAAATGACTTTGTCATGTCAATCCTTAAAAATGCAAGTACATATTATGCAATATGGAAGTGAAAGATGAAGATCGTTTGTGACATCTTTTGCAGCATTAACTTTGACTGAGTCTGTGCGTCACTATTTCTTCTGCGCTTTTCTAACATACAACTCCACTTTTGTTGCATATTCCTCACATTGAATGACTCATGATTTTGTGGTGATGATTTTCGTCCTATTCAAGCAACCACTATTTGACCTAATTGAGACATGTCTTTCAATTAATGACCAAGTTATTCTTGTGATTCTCAAAATAAGTGCCTTAATTTTCAAAGAAGGCATCAACTTATCACCAAATGTCTCAAGACTCTACCTATTTTCTCAGATGCTCTCTTTTTTCTAACTTAAACCTCTGATTCAATGTTCCATGGTTAAATTGGATTTTAAGATCTGACTGGAAATTTGCTAGCATTTCATATCTCTAGAATCAACATAAAATGCACTATGTGAAGAAAACAAACAAACAACATATATTTGAACACAAAGGGAAAAAAGGACACTCTATTTAATTGAAATAAAAGATAGAGGGTTCGAACATAAACGACAAAGGGACAAAAGAAGATAAATCCTAAACTACAACCCTGAAATACTTCGGTAAACAGAAAACAAAACAAAACAAACTAACAGACCTCTTCCTAGTAGGGAGTAGGGTGACTTCTCAATTGCTCAGTCTGACAACTTAGCCACTGGTTTTCCTATCAACATAATAGGAGCTTCCCTCACTGTCAATGTTCTGTATCATAACTGATCCATCTTGAATCATCTATTCAATTTCTCTTTTAAAATCTCGACAATCTTCAATACTATGACCCCGAGCATCAGAATGATATGCACAATTATGCATTAGGATCAAAATTTCTTAAATACCGATTAGGAGTGTGCCCAAGAAGAGAAGTAATCATGCCCTTCTGTCTCAATCTCTAGAACAAACTGGCATAGGATTCCCCATTAGGAGTGAAATCATCCTTTTCCTTCCTCCTCCTTACGAACTCTGGCCTCAGATGAAACTTGGATTTGGAGGTTCCTTGGTAAATTTGTGGGGACGAGGACGATGTTGAGGGACAAATGCATGCCATTGTGGATAAGAAGACGGATGGGTACAAAATTGTGCATTGTTCAAAGGACATTGAGAAAGTAGAATAAAACTCCTTGGATTTTGAAAATAGGAACCTTATTGCAGATGAGTAAGTGGATTTAATATGTAAGCCCGATATTGAGGTAGACAGTATTGGCGAGTTGGACCTCTTAAACTCTACTTTGGTCCTGGCATGACAATAGGTGCATTTTCCTTCTTATGTCCTTCAGTTTCCCTTGATTGATAGCAATATTGTCCTAAATGTTTCATAGAATTATGCTGTCCACCAACCTCCTCAAATTTTGATGTCTAGGAGCTTAGAGAAAGGCTAACACTTGACAACATGCTGCAGTTTTTGTATGAAACATCCTCATAGCTTACAAGTCCCAAGGAACTTTTCATACATTTTCTTACTCTTAACTTTCCCAACCATTTCCTCTGGCTCTTCTAGTATGCTAGGATTCTTAGTAAGAAATTTTGACGGTCTACTTAATTCAACGATAGGCTCAAGAGTATAACAATGGTCATCAAAATATTGAACGTATATTCACTAGTAGACTGGTGAAGCAAAATCGTTGGATTGATAGCCAAAGCGGAAGCCTTAGTAGAACGTTGAGCAACAAAAGCACAAACGGTATGTGGTGTTTTGAATGTAGTAGACTTATACTGAGAAGATAAAGAAAGAGTGGTGGAAGTATTGAGGTGCATTTGATGTGGAATGGATTCTGACGTATGCTGTGGTGCATCAACAACAGAAAGAAACTGACTTTAATATTTTGGTGGAAGACTTAAGGTATTTGCAGGGTCAAAAGTTGGGAACGGAGGTGGAGGCAGCCCACTGGCCCAAGCTCGGTACATTTCCATCATTTGTTGTCTCAGTCTCAAATTCTCTTTCTTTAGACTATAAATTTCCCGACTCATTGTTTCATCCATAATGACACTCTCTATATCCTTGTTGGACACAACTAAACCTCCCTTGGATTTGGTGTGATATGGAGGACCAGTCAGGAAGCCAAAAACCAACCACGTTAAACTAACTGAACAAGAGGCAATAAATATGTTAGAGTTCAACATTTTCTTCTAAACCTTTTTTTTTGCATTTTTATTTTAGAAAAGATCACCGAACCCAAGAAGGGTGCCTACGTATCTCACTCCCGAAAGAGGAGAATCAGGTGTGCGTAGTTTATGAAGTTTTGCCAAAATGACCAATTAAACTTTTATCCTTTCTTTTTTTTTTTGTCTTTTCTTGAAACTTTAAAAGGAGAAGAAAATAACAATTGTTAAAAGAAAAGAATCTTTTTTCATTTTTCATGTTTAAAATTCCTATACAAAATGAAACCTATGATTACCAAAGAAAAATCTTTTTGCATGTTCAATTTTGAATTTCATATGAAAATGAAAAATGAACCTATTAAAGAAAAATCTCTTTGTATTTTTCTTTTAAAGGTGTATATGAAACACTTAGTCTAAATAAAGAGTGAAGAAAATCTTTTTGAATTTTTGAGATAAGATCAACCAAAAATGAAACCTACGACTATTGAGGGAAAATTTATTTATTTATTTATTTATTTGTATTTTTCTTTTCAAGACATGTATGAAACACCTGCTCTAAATGAAGAGTGAATAAAATCTTTTTAAATTTCTTAAATAAGATCCCTGAACCTATAATAGGCTGCCTACGTATCTCACTCCCGAGAGAGGAGAATTAGGGGTGCGTAGTTCGTCCAGATTGAACAATTAAGGATTAAATAACAAACACCCTGACTTGAGAGACATGAGCACAAACAAAAGATTCAAAACGTCAATAAAATCTTTTTGAATTTTCAATTTGACACTTCACATAAAAATGACACCAACAACTATGAAAGAAAAATCTTTTTGGTATTTTTGTAACTCCTACAATTTTATTTTTTTTGCATTTTTCTTTTATAAAATCTCCTTTGAATGAAAAATCTTTTTGAAGTTTTCGAATTGTGAACTCATGCTAAAGAAGACAAAGACTTTTTTTTTTTTTGATGTTTTGATTTTATTTATTTTCGTAAAATGAGTGTAAAAAGGGTAAAAAAAATCTTTTTGGATTTTTAAATTGTGAGAAAGCGAAAGTCATAAAGAACTCTAAACAAACGAAAGTCATAAAGAACTCTAAACAAACTATGGAACACTTTTCTTTTTTTCTGGCTCACTTTTTTTTTTATTTCTTTCTTTTTTTTTTCAACACTTTCTTGTTTACACACTTTACTTCTACCACATGTTTTTCCTCAAATTAGCCTGTCAAATGGCCACACTACTCTCAGAGATGCAACATTTAGCACGTAGGGATGCTTTAGAGGTGAGTCTCCTACAAAGGACGAAGTGGGCCCCGCTAGGTCTTCAATATGGTGCACATAAGCATGACCTAAAGGCTGACCTACGTTGGGGTTCACTAACAAGGATGTTAGGGGGAGCGTATAGTCGATAGTTGCTGCTTTGCTTTCCACCTACTCCATAACACCGACGGCTCCCCCTAAAATAAGGGTGACTCAACTAGAGGTCGTGTACAACATGTGTACTATGAACTTGTTTCAGAAAGAATGACTCGGGCTATGCACATGATGCAAGATATAAAGCAGTAACATGTAAGATAAAAACTATAAACAAAGAGCACGTAGGCACTCAACAATGACAGACAATAACACCAAACAACACAAACAAAATGTCTATAAACCCATAATGTCAAACTAAGCAGATACAACTCCAAAAATAAGCTAGAATTCTGAAAGTCCCCAGCAGAGTCGCCAGAGCTGTCACTCCCCCTTTTCAACCCGAAAAGATTAAATTTAAATTTTTGAAAGGGTTTTATTATTAAGTGACCAAAAGATAAAAATTTTGTTTCGAAAAAAGATTATTTTTACATTCAAGACTCAGAGTCGCCACTTGGCATAATCCGACATGCCAGGTCACCTTTGAAAATCCTTTTCAAAATGGTTTTGACTCTAAAACTGATCTACGAACAGAGATTCTGGCTAAGGATTTCTGTTGACCGAGGGGAACGTGTTAGGCACCCCTCGATCCCGTGGTTCGACCACGGTTACTTGGTGGAGCATATCGACTAATTTTGACACTAAAAATGTACAAACCACACAAAACACGTAAAACAATCAATCAAACATACAAAATAAAACGAATCAAAAATAAAGCGTCCAGTGCAATTTATACAGTCCTGATAGGAAAATGCGAAAATAAATCCTATCTAACCTATACTAATCCTAACTACACTTCCGTGTTTTACCCGACGCCTCGGGCCTTCATCACGATCGTCCTCCAAGTACAAGATACTTTGGGGCATTCCTGGATAAATCAATACAAATCCCTCGGGGTATTCCCCGGCTAAATGAATACATTTTCAATGAGAGAAGACCACAATCATGCAACAAAATTTCAAACATTCCACAATTTACGATTCCATAATTTGCCTATCACCCCCCTATTGTTTGCCTATCCATCTCGACCTATCAGGAAACTATCGTGTTCAACAACTTCAATGAATCAAAATTATCCAAATTTACTTTTACCGAGACCAATTCCTTCCCGCATTCATTCACAAAATAATTAATCAATGCTTCGACTTCCAATTCAAGTTTCCACATTCAAATTCAACATCAACCAACCTATAACAAAGATTCAAATATGCTCAAACAACAAATTATTTTCTATTAATTAACCAACTTCAACGTAGAATCACCAAAAAAAATTAGACTTGCTCAACCCCACAATCAAGATCATATCATCAACCAAAGCATTCTATCCATAACATTGGGTATCGTAAACAAAGAAATCAAATAGTAGAGGTTAGAAATGTACCTGATTCAGAACTTTCGGAGAATATTATAAGAAAATACACTTTCGCGAACCTCAACTTGAGCCACGACAATGAAAAATCCAACTCAAATTAAATCCTCAACTTGCAAACCTAAAATTGCAGATTTCGACTTAACCATCCATGGAGCTCGGCATACCCGGAACTGAATTTTTTGTTTCCATCTCGCCGGAGGTCCAGCGAGGTAAAATAGAGACAAAAGGTGGCGTATGTTAAGTTTCGATCGGAGTTTTTGATATTCTCGCTGGTTCCGGCATTTTTGGCTATTGAGTAGTGGTGGGGTGGTATTTTTTGATCGCCGATTTCACTTTTTCCGCTAACTATTGACGTTTTGTCGCCGGAGCAGTGACCAAACGCCACCTCTACCTCTCCTTGGATTCTCACCTTTATCTCTCTCAATCTCTCTCTATGAATTCGAGAATCTGTGCGTGTGTGTGATACTCAGTGATGGTATGTGAGTGTGTTCTATGGAGGAAAATGAAAGCTAATGGAAAAATTAGAGTTTGACCGTGTATGTATGTTGTTGTGTATATACTCCTTCTGTGATGAATATTGTGCGTGTATATATGCTGTGAGGTGTGCTAATGGTTTTCTGGTGAGAATTAGAATTGTGTGGTAGTGAGGTAGGGTAGGTCGGGTAGTGAGGTGGGGGTAGGGGTAGGGTGTGATGTTTTTTAACCGGAGGGGTAAGGGTTAGATGTCCATTTTTGATTGGGTGGGTTGTTGGAATATTAGAATGAGACAAAGTTTGTTATTTTTGTATTTTTGTGGGGTATGATTAGATGGTTGAGGGTACACGGTAGGATAAGGTAAAAAAAAGAAAAAATGCTTTCGGGGAGGGGCAAAATTACGTGTCTACAATACTACCATATTAAAATTTCGCTACCAACTCAGATAAAAGCTTTGTGTTGGATACGACAAACTTAATTTTTGTCTTCGACGGATGAGAATGCAATGATGCAAAGAAGGTTGAAAAGGGCAACTAACAATTGATTGATGCAGAGATATTTGAAATCACTCCACCTGAAATCAAAGAAAATTAAATTAAAGAAGTCTAATAGATAGAAACACAAAAAAATAAACAAAAAAGGAAAAATACAATATACAAATCCTTCTTAAAACTTTATTCATAATCAATAAAAATTCAAGAGTCTTCTTCGTTGAGTGAAACTAAAGCATAAATCAAATAGTACAATAAAACAAATAAGTGTTTCGCAACTTTAAGTATTGAATGAAAAAGATTAGTTTGTGGGGAAGGAGTCTAATGAAATAAAAAAGATGAATTTATATAGATAAAATTTTAAATTAAATATTTATATCAATACTAATACCACCAAATCAACCAAGTCTTTCACATGCCAATCAGAATTGTAAATATGGTGACAAAGATTCCTCTAATCAGCCAAAGACTTGGCAAGTCAACCAAGTCTTGCTTTGTTTTCTGTGTGCTTAATTCTTTGTAAATAGTCTTGCTTTCACACTTACTAACTTAATACTACAGTGTCTTCTTAATATTAATCAAGTTTAATCCACTTGGCACTAGTGGATTTATCCCAGGCAATGAGAGCCTTCCTAGATGGTCAAGTTTTGTCGAGAAAATTTGGCTATTAAGCCTCTTCAAGTTTCCAATTAGCAAAATGGCCTACACTCTTTAAGTTTTCAATTAGCAAAATATCCTACTTTTATTTTCTCATTTGTCGGATAGATAACAGATCTGTCGGGCATATAATATATCTTTTGGATTAATAATAGATCTGTCTATATATCTCTCGGACAGATAATAAATCTGTCGGATTAATAATCAACTTGTCTATATATTTGTCGAACAAATAATAGACCTGTCTCAAAAATGGGTCATCTCCCTAAACAAAAAAACTTATAGTCCATTTAATTAGAAAATAGATTTAAAAGGTCTATTTAACAAAGAATCCCAGTTTTGTCCAGTGAATAGGGAATAATTTCATTCAATAGTCAAGTTTTGTCCAATGAACTACCTTCTATAATGATGAAATGAATAATTCAATCACAAAATATTTTATTCATTATTCTGTTCATTAAAAAATGTCCTTTTATCACTAACCTATACCAAGCTGATTACACTATTAATTGTTTTTCTCTCTAGTGGCACACTTTAGTGGCTAAGATCACTGGAACGTTACAGGGATGGCAAGGAAAATTATAGGGGCATTGCTAACTTGTCCGGCTTACGCAGTTTGTTATGTCAGCTCCAAAAGGATTTGTTGCATAGAAATTGATAATTGAATAAATTAATGAGTCAGAGTAGCGGTTGTGGAGCGTTGAGGCACCTCTTAAATGGTCCCCATATGCCCGGCCTGTTGGCCCGCTCTAGAATTGTGCGTTTAGTCCTCCTAGCACTAGTGGATTATCCCAGGCAATTTTAACCTTCCTAGATGGTCCAGTTTTGTCAAGTGAATTACTTTCTATAATGATGAATAATTTCTTTCATAAAAAGATTTTATTCATTTTGCTGATGATGAAATTCTTTTTGTCTCAGGTAATAGAAACTCTCAAGCTCTTGTGCTAAACACCCGGAAGGACTATGAACACTTTTCTGGCCAACTAGAGAACATGAATAAATCTTGCTATTTGGTGGCTCCAAAAACGGACTCTGAAAGGATTGAGGAATTAAACCAACTCATTGGCGTAACTGGTAAAGGTTCTTCCGTATGATCAGGAGTTCACGGATTCGATCCGTAGAAACAATCTCTTACAGATATGCATGGTATGGATATGTACGATAGACCCTTTCCTAAAACTTTGTGCACCAGGCTAAACATCCCTTTTATTGGCTTCAACAACAATTACTTTCCTCATGAATCTGTTATAGTTCTATGAGTTTATGCCCTTTGTAAAGTCAAACAGTGAGATTTATTGCAACCATCTAGCATTCCTGAAAGCAATTAATTTGAATAATATTAAGTGGAATTAACGTCTTGCAAACAATAATACTAAGAGGAAACAGTGGGAGTTATTGCAACCATCTAGCATTTCTGAAAACAGAATCATTCACAAATCAAATGCTAAAACAAAATAAAACAACAATCATGTGATTGGAACAACAGATTCCAAAAACATGTTCAACTTGCAAGGAGCTGAATCTTCATCTTCTGCAGCATCCCTACAACATCTTTCATGTTTGTCCTTCTTGCCGGAGATTCAGCACAACAATCTAATGCAATTTTCATGATTGAAGCCACAACATCCAGCTCCTTCTGATAACCCTGTGGTGTTACCAAGTTGATATCTACAATGTCCATTACTGCTTCTGGGAATGAATAACTCACCCATTGCTTCAAGCTAAGGTCACCCTCAAACTCATTAGGCTTTCTCCTAGTAAATGTTTCCAGCAACATGACCCCATAACTATAGACGTCACACTTTGTTGATACTAGTCCATCCAGTCCATACTCTACAGTCAAACAATTAATATAAAGATGCAATATGCTTTCTAGATGGGAAAAAAAGAAAGGGATAATCGGCAAAACTAAGAGACGTACCTGGCGCAATATACCCCAATGTTGCTAAGGTTTTAGTGTACAAATCACCCTGATCTTCACCAAGCAGTTTTGAAATACTAAATTCGCTGAGGTGGGCAACCATATCCTCATCCAACAAGACGTTACTAGGCTTCACGTCACAGTGAATCACAGGCGATGAGCACCCATGGTGAAGATATTCCAAAGCACATGCCACATCTATCATTATGGTTAGTCTGTGCTTGGTGTCAAGGAAGTAGTTGTGAGAATACACATACTTCTCAAGACTTCCATTAGGCATATACTCGAGCACTAAAGCCTTGAAATCAAGATTGGAACAACTAGTAATGACTTTAACGAGATTCCTGTGGCGAAGGCTGCACAAAACTTCACATTCCGTATCAAAACTCTTGAATGCCGCTTCCAGTTGCAGGTTGAACACTTTAACTGCAATGGCAGTTCCACTTCTGAGAACACCTTTGTAAACAGAACCAAAACTTCCAGAACCAATCAGATTACTCTCGCTAAGTGCATCAGTTGCTTGGATCAATTCATAGTATGAAATTCTTTCTCTTGTTATGGCAGACAATGAATCAGCTTGTTGAGGAGCTCTTTTACCTTTTCTATAACTTATCCAGAAAAAAATAAAGGTGCTAGGAACAACTACTAGTGCAATTCCCAGCAAAAGAAAAAGAACTAGCATTTTTTTCCTATTTGATCTGTGCTTTGATGAAGTGGGGCATGGCAGGACACTAAATCTTGAAGAACCACACAATGCTTCATTGTAAATTAAAAACTGACTCGCGAGTTTCTTGAAAGGACCTCCCGAGGGTATTTCACCATACAATCTGTTGACAGAAACATTGAAATACTTCAAGCTTTGAAGCTTCTCCAAAGACTTAGGAATGTTTCCGGATATATTATTATGAGAAAGGTCTAGGAATTCCAAACCTACCAGGTTGCTCATTGAGTCAGGTATAGAGCCTTGCAACTTGTTGTATCTCAGAGAAAGGTGTGCCAAATTTTGCAAGCTGCCAATTTCTCTAGGAATTTCATTTGAGAATTGATTCATCGACAGATCCATCTTTGTTACAGCCTTTAGATTTCCAATTTCATGAGATAAAGAACCTACCATGTTGTTTGACGATAAGTCAAGAACCACTAGATCTTGAAGGTTCCCTAAGCTTTGCGGTATGTTGGAACTCAATTTGTTGGAACCCAGATGTATCTCCCTAAGGGAAGTAATATTCCCTAAACAATTAGGAAGAGATCCTGAAAGTTGATTTTGCCCCAAGTAAATATCACCCAAATGCTGCAATCTACATATATGATCACCAATAAATCCTGTAAGTTTGTTATTACTCAAGTTTAAGCACTGAAGGTTTTTCAAGTTGCCAATTGTTGTGGGAATAGATCCTGCCAAGCTGTTTGCAGAAAGATCAAGGTCTAATAGGCTACTTAAGTTCCCAAAATCATTGGGAATTCGCCCTTTGATCTTGCAACTCTTCGCATAGAATCTTATAAGCGATGTAGAAAAGTTCCCTACAGAAACTAGAAGCATACTGTTTAGAGGGTTTAAGGATAGAGATAGAGTTGTTAAATTTCTGCAATTGGTTAAGGAAGTTAGGAAACTTAATGAAGAGTCGCTAGTTAAATTGTTTTCTATCATGTTTAGGAACTGTAGATGAGTCAAATATCCAAGAGAACTAGGAATCAAGCCAGTGAGTTTGTTGTATGAAAGATCTAGTGTAATAAGTTCTGAACAATTGGAGATAGAATGAGGAATAGTCCCACCAAGATTGGTTAATTCACTCAGGTTAAGCTCTTCAATGTTGGGTAAGAGAGAACCTAAGTTTGGTGGGAGGATTCCTGATAGATTATTGTTTCTAAGAGAAACTACCCTCAGCCCGGATATGTTGAAAATATCAAGTGAACCACTAAAACCATTATAGCCAAGATTGAGCTCCTTCAATTCAACGAGATTTCTTATCTCTTTGGGTATTTCACCTGGAAACGCAGGAAAGAATGAATGCTTGTGAGTTTATCTAGTTAGTTCAATATAGTTTAAGTTGTACCTCTTTCTATCACTTTGATTACGTACCGGTAAACCTATTTTGTTAAGATATAAAAATAGTATCTTGGTTAATTTGCCAATCTTCCGTCGTAAGGATCCATTAAGATTGTTTCTCCACAGTGACAAAACTTGCAGCACCGAGATATTGAATATGGAGATTGGGACTGAGCCGGTCATCTGGTTGCTCTCCATCCATAACTCCTTCAAATTAACAAGATTTCCAATTTCTTGTGGAATTATCCCTGAAGTAAATGTGTAACTAATTTTGTTTTTGAGGTAATTAGATAAAATATTACTAGCATTCATAAGATAAAACGTACCTGTGAAATGGTTATATCCGAGATACAATTGCTGCAAGTTACTCAATCTTCCAATTTCACTATGTATTGGTCCATCAAACTCATTATATGATAAAGACAATATTTGAAGTTGTGAACAATTTGACAAGCTTGTAGGTATACGACCGTGAAGCTTGTTGTAACACAGATAAAGCCCTTTCAGTATTGGGAGACCATTGCATAAACCATTGGGAAGACTTCCTGATAAGCTATTGCCAGTAAATGCAATGAATTCGATCCTAGAAATATTGAAAATTGTGAATGGTATAGAACCCACCAGCTGATTATTCTCTATGCCCAACGAGTTCATGTTGTGAAGACTGCCGATCCCTTCTGGAATGTTTCTTTGAAGTGAATTATAAGATAATTCTAACGTCTCCAACCTTGAGGCATTAGAGAGAGACACAGGGATATGACCTTCTAAGGAATTGAATGCCAAATTCAAAGTCTCAAGTGTGGACATATTAGAAAATGAAGGGATGGAACCAGTGAAACTATTATTCCTAAGATTTAGAACTTGAAGTTGGTGTAAAAACACAAACCAAGAAGGAAACCTTCCCTCTGAACCTGTTGAAACTTAAATCAAGAAACTTGAGCTGACTCAAGTGTGCCATTTCTTGAGGCAAATTTCCCTAGAAATTGTTGCTTTCCTTACCTGTCCTGTCCGTACCCCCCCCCCCAGCGGGGTACACCAGCCCTCCCCCACCTCGGCCTTCAGCCAGCCGCTGCCCGGTCTCCAGCCGCCAGTCGCCGCTCCATCTCCAGCAGCCGCAGCTCCAAGCGTAATCCGGTGACTTCTAACCTTTGTTATTTCATTATTTCATATTTCATTTTATTTCATTATTTCATATTCCATTCTTAGTATTATGCTAGTAGTAGCCCCTGTACCTTGACTTGCGTGGGATTTGTGGACATTGTCTGTTGTCTGTTGTTGCTGTGGTCGTTTCTTCCACTGCTTTGAATTGGGTTATTGGCGCCCTAACCCAATAACCCAATTGAGTATCGTTTGCCCCCTAATTGAGTATAGTTTTGTTTCGGGAGTATTCCTTTGAATTTGTGTGAGCCTTGTATTTCCTTGCTGCTGCTTTGATACTACCACCGTGTATATCTGTATATTTTCCTATACTTTCGTGTAGTTGTGGCTGTGGGCAGTAATGGGTGGATATGGTCATGTCCGAGGGGGTTGGGGCGTGGGGCCGTGGTGGGGGCGGGGGATGAGGAGAGGGCGGGAGTGGGAGGGAGGTCAAGGTTTGGCCGCGGGGGAGGGGGGGTAGTGGAGGGCGTGATGGTAGGCTGAGGGTTGGGTCTTGGAATATAGGGACCCTTCAGGGTAAGTCCATAGAGCTTGTGAAGATTCTTAGGAAGAGGAAGATCAACATTGCGTGTGTCCAAGAGACCAAGTGGGTAGGGTCTAAGGCTAGGGATGTGGATGGTTACAAGCTATGGTACTCTGGGAGCGACAGGCGTAGGAATGGAGTTGGCATCTTAGTAGATGAAGAGCTTAGAGGTCAGGTAGTCGAGGTGAAGAGGATCAACGATAGGTTGATGACTATTAAGTTGGTCATTCGGGGGTTTACCCTGAACGTGTGTAGTGCTTATGCGCCGCAAGTGGGATCGAAGAGGGAGGAGAAAATGCGGTTTTGGGAGGCTTTGGAGGAGGTGGTGAGAGGAGTTCCTAGTTCGGAGAAGATTGTTGTAGCAGGGGATTTCAACGGGCACATCGGGGCACTACCGGGAGGCTTTGGTGATGTGCATGGTGGTTTTGGTTTTGGGGAGAGAAATGAAGAGGGGGCGACCCTATTGGAGTTTGCGAGGGCCTTTGGGCTGGTGGTGGTGAACTCGGGCTTCCCGAAGAAGGACGAGCACTTGATCACCTTTCGAAGCGCGGTAGCCAGGACTCAGATTGACTTTTTATTGCTTAGGAAAGGGGATAGGGCGTTGTGTAAGGACTGTAAAGTCATCCCAAGTGAGAATCTTTCGACCCAGCATAGGCTCTTGGTTATGGATTTGGGTATAAAGAAGAATAGAAAGAGAAGGAGTAAGGATTGTAGATCGAGAATTAAGTGGGGCGGCCTGGCGCCAGTGAATGCATGGGAGATAGGGGAGAGGTTGGCGGGAATGGGGGTGTGGGAGTGTAGGGGGGACGTGGATAGTATGTGGGACAGGGCGGCAAGGTCCATCAGGGAGAATGCAAGTGAGGTGTTGGGTCTTTCTAGGGGTCGGGCCGGGCACCATCGGGGGGATTGGTGGTGGAATGAAGAGGTGGAGAAGAAAGTGGGGACCAAGAAAGGGGTGTATGCTAAGTTGGTGGAAAGTAAGGACAAAGAGAAAAAACGGGTAAACAGGAAAGAGTACAAGCTAGCGAGGAAGGAGGCGAAGTCAGCAGTCACGACAGCTAAGACGGACGCTTTTGAGAGCTTGTATGCAGGGTTACAGGGGAAAGAAGGGGAGAAAAAGTTGTTTAGACTCGCTAAGGCTAGGGAGAGGAAGGGTCGTGACCTCGATCAGGTGAGGTGCATTAAGGGGGAGGATGGTAGAGTGTTGGTGAAGGACGGCCACATTAAGAAGAGATGGCAGTCGTATTTTCATAGGCTCTTGAATGACGAAGGGGATAGAGCTATTGTGTTAGGGGAACTGGAGCACTCAGAGGAGTGTCGGGATTTTAGCTACTGTAGAAGAGGTTAGAGAGGTTAGAGAGGCTGTCCGCAGGATGCGAAGGGGTAGGGCGACGGGGCCGGATGAGATACCGGTAGAGTTTTGGAAGTTCGTTGGAGAGGCTGTTGTAAGGTGGTTGACTGGATTGTTTAATGAAATCTTCAGGACGGCAAAGATGCCCGAGGCGTGGAGGTGGAGTACCATGATCCCTCTCTATAAGAATAAGGGGGACATTCAGAGTTGCAATAACTATAGGGGGATTAAGTTATTGAGTCACTCTATGAAGATCTGGGAGAGAGTGGTCGAGGTGAGGCTGAGACGGATAGTGTCTATTTTGGAAAACCAGTTCGGATTTATGCCCGGTACGGAGGTTGGTAGATCAGTATAGAGAGAGGAAGAAGGATCTACACATGGTGTTTATCGACCTGGAGAAGGCTTACGACAAAGTCCCCAAGGAGGTGCTTTGGAGATGCTTGGAGATGAGTGGAGTACCGCTGGCATATATCAGAGTAATTAAGCATATGTATGATGGATCGAAAACCCAGGTGAGGACGGCGGGAGGAGACTCAGAGCATTTCACTGTCCTGATAGGATTGCATCAGGGATCTACTCTTAGTCCCTTTTTGTTTGCGTTGGCGATGGATGTGTTGACGCGGCGTATTCAAGGGGAGGTGCCGTGGTGTATGCTTTTTGCAGACGATGTAGTTCTGATAGATGAGACTCGAGGGGGTGTGAATGACAAATTAGAGGTGTGGAGGCAAACTCTTGAGTCTAAAGGGTTCAGGGTGAGCAGAAGAAAGACAGAGTATGTGGAATGCAAGTTTAATGACGTGAGGCGGGAGAATGAGGTAGTAGTGAAGCTGGAAGCACAGGAGGTATGTAAGAGGGATAAGTTCAAGTATCTTGGGTCCGTGATCCAGAGTAACGGTGAGATTGATGAGGATGTCTCGCACCGTATTGGGGCGGAATGGATGAAGTGGAAACTCGCGTCGGGGGTGCTGTGTGATAAGAAGGTGCCGCCCAAGCTTAAAGGCAAATTCTACAGGGTGGTAGTCCATCCGGCCTTGTTGTATGGAGCGGAGTGTTGGCCAGTTAAGAACTCCCACAACCAAAAAATGAAGGTGGCAGAAATGCGGATGTTGCGCTGGATGTATGGACTGACTAGAGGGGATAGAGTTCGGAATGAGAATATCCGGGAGAAGGTTGGTGTGACTTCAGTGGAGTGCAAGATGCGGGAAGCACGATTGAGATGGTTCGGACATATGAAAAGGAGGGGCATGGATGCCCCGGTCCATAGGTGTGAGAGGCTAGCGTTGGATGGTTTTAGGCGGGGTAGGGGTAGGCCGAAGAAGTACTGGGGTGAGGTGATTAGGCGGGACATGGAACAGTTACAGCTCACCGAGGACATGACCCTAGATAGGAAGGTCTAGAGGACGCGAATTACGGCAGAGGATTAGGGCCAGTTTGGGTCGCTAGTGTAGGGAATTACTTGGTGGGGGTTTTATTCTTGTTATGATTCCGTGTTCCGTGTTCCATGTTTTATTATGAATCTGTGTGCTTTCCTCTGCTTTCCTCTGTTTTATATTACTTATGGGTGTCATATTTATGTTATGTAATCTGCTTCTGTGCTTTACTATGTGTTTGTGTGGTATCTCGTGCCTTGAGCCGGGGGTCTATCGGAAACAGCCTTTCTACTTCATTAGAGGTAGAGGTATGGACTGCGTACATCTTACTCCCCCAGACCCCACTAGGTGGGAATACACTGGGTTTGTTGTTGTTGTTGTTGTTGTATGAAGAAAGGCACTACAAATTACAGTCCTGCCTCGAATAAGGCATAATATGTAAATATGACCCTAAACTTGACACCAAACTATAACTTTGACCTTAAATTTTGATAATACAAAAATAAAACCCTTAACTATTCAAAACTGCACAAATATGACCTCCTATTCTATGTGGCAAAACGCATGTTATACACGCAAAACTGGGTGCGTCGGGCTAAAAATTTGAGCGTTCCAATAGTAAAAAAGGGTAAAATGACTATTACTAATTCCTTTTTATATATTTAAATGACTTTTCACTATTATTTTTTCATTATTTTCAGCACAAAGATGAAACTATACAAATAATAAATAAAAAAATTATAGTTTTAATAAAACATTATTAAAGTTATTAAATTAATTTTATTCAATTAATGTTATTAAAACGTTATTAAATTAACGTTACTAAAAAATTATTAATAAAGTGTTATTAAGGGCATTAATAGTGGTATATTACATTAACGTTATTAATAAAAGGTTGTTAAGGGTAGTAGTAGTATATTAAATTAAAGTTATTAAAAAGTTATTATATTAACATTATTAAGAAAATGTTATTAAGGGTAGTAGTAGTACATTAAATTAATGTTATTAAATCGTTATTAAGATGAAAATTTTATTAAAATATTGTTATTATTATTTATTATTAATAATAATAAGAAGAAGAAAAACGACGTCGTTTTAAATTATAGAAGCATAACGGCGTTGTTTTAAGTTCTAGATCAAAAGTCCTCCTAATCAACTCTTTTAATGACGTGGCACCGTATGATTGGATTACATTTCCATGTAGGTGCAAGTGAAACTCATGCATGAAGGTTGCAAAATTGGAGGTCATATTTGTTCAGGTTTTGAATAGTTAAAGATCTTATTTGTGCACTACCAAAGTTAAGGTCAAAGTTATAATTTAGTGTCAAGTTTAGGGTCATATTTATGTATTATGCCATGAATCTTCTATTTCCATTCACCTCTATTCCGGATAATTTTATTATACTAAAAAAATATTTGACCTTTAAGAAAACTAGTATACATATCGCGCGGGTAAATAACGTAGTATTTTAAATAAATATAGATTGCCATGACTTATTCTAGTGTAAAAAATTATTGGACATTAATGTTTAGTATAAAAAAATTTAATTATTTGTATATGATTGCAAAATTTTTATTTAATATAGAAATATTGGGGGGAACGACGGTGTAATACCCCGGGAAATTTTTCATTGAAATTTTGTGCGTAAACGTGTTGGCTTCTATCTTTTAGAATAAATTATAAATTTTTCGTGTGGAATGTCTTATATTTTGACCCACCATTGCGTAGAGTATCGAATAATATTTCCAAAGATATGTGGATCATCCAAAACAAACACCCGAGCGAGGAGTTATGAACATTCCGATCGAACCGTGAATAGTAGTGAACAGTAAAACGTGCAGGAAAAAGTACTGAGGCCTGGCATATTTTTTCTCCAACTTTAAATAATCATAACTCCTTGTACATAATGATATGGGTGATCTACTATATATCAACGGAAAGCTTTGCGAGTCCTCTTTCCAATGAAATTGGTTTCATCCAATTTGTCTATCGGAGCAAAAAGTTATGGTCGATCTACTTCAGGCTATCAAAAGTGAATTTTTGGGTTAACTTCAAACGATCATAACTCCTCGTACACAATGATTTGGGTGAGATACTATATATCAATGGAAATATATGAGAGTCTTCTTTCTAATGAAATTGGTTTCATTCAATTTGGATATCGGAGTAAAACGTTATGGTTGATCTACTTCAAACTATCAAAACAGTCCACCAAAGTACAAATTCAAGAATTATTTGATTTTTAGGGGCATTTTGGTCATTTTCCTCACCCAAAATCCGTCCAAACCCTATATTAAAGCTTATTAGACGCATTATATATTACATTTCATCAAATTCGCTCAGAAAGAAAATCCTAAGCTCCTACATTCAACTTCAAGAACCTCCAAAGTTCACCATTAATTCTACAAATTTATTCAAGATTCCAAGTTCCTAGTTCAAGAACTCCAAGAACCACCATTCAAAGGCATGATTAACATCTTAAAAATGAGTATCGATCTAAAGTTCATCATTCAAGGTATGTGGGGTTTTTCAACAAGAACTCTCTTTCGTTCTTGTGCCTAAAAGTAATTTTCTTTATAAAGGCATGATTTTTATTTGATTTTTACGAATTTGAAGCATGAACCCGTATCTTATGATGATTATTATGAAATCTTGATGTTTATGATTTTGAAAGATCAATTTACATGTGTGGAGATATAAAGCATGAATCTTGAATGCTATTTATCATGATTTTGATATTTGGGTCATGAATCCCCATTGGAAATTGTGGGTTTTTGAGAAAGTGTGTGTTATAAGCACGTTCATGCTGAATATTTGAGATATTTTGAATGATTTGACCTTTTGATCTTAATGGAGTTGTTTTGAACTCGAGTGTGAAAGAAATCCACAACGTGGTTGATTTTGATAGATGGTAAGCATGATGGCTCCCGATGTATACCTATATATTATTGAAATTGTTTTGTTGTGGATTGTCTTTAAAATGATCTGAGCTAAGTCCGGGAGAAATCTTTAGCACCGAGTGGGAGGTATAAAGCGACCTTACTTCCCTAGAACTACGTGCCCCGGTAGGAGTAAGCCTGAGGCTGATTTATATAGTGATCACTAGTTTTTGTGGATTTGATATTGATAGTCCTACTCCAATGGCAAGGATAGGACGGCTCTCCCCAACATAGGTTGTACGTTGGACTCTACGTAGCTCACATGGTTTATGTTGGTTATAGGATCTCCCAGTGTGTGTGTTTCCTTGTGTCTATGGTGAATGGTGAAGTGATTTGAAAGTGGAGTTGTGAAAGTTATTCTTTTGAAAGATTTAAATGATATTTACATTATGAGAATTGATATTCTTGATGAACTGAAAGTGATTGACAAATTATATGATGACTCACATGTGTTATTATACTTATTTCATCCTCTCATTATTATGATGATTTTCTTCGGGCTATGTGATTCTTTCATACATCCTGCATATTTCTTATAAATATTTATGAAGATGATGTTTATACAACTACATACACCCCCATATACTCGGTTCCTTTCCATGGTACTAACCCACATCTTCGGATGTGGGCTGCATTTTTTCGGAAAGTAGGTTCAGGTGCTCAGTTCTAGGTTCGACAGTGATTCTTTGGGCACGCTGTTCTACATCCTCTATTGTGGTGAGTCCTCATGTTCCGAGGACGTGATGTCTGATATTGGTTTCATAGAATTGTTTACATTTGATAACTGAGTATGAGTCAGTTGGGGCATGTCTCAATGGCTCGCTGGTTTTATTGATTTTCTTAGAGGTTTGTCAGACTAGTATAGATGTTGGGAGTTGACTAATAATTCGTATTTTGTTATCTTTTTGAAATTCTTTTATTCTTGGATGATGATTACTCTGTTGACATTTGAGGGTTATTTATGGAATCCCCATTGATTTTTGTTGAACTATATAAAAATGGCTCAAAGGGTTAGCTTGGGGCTACTCGTAGCCTCAAGCACCGTGTGACACTCCAGGACCCATTTTTGGGGGCGTTACATACTTGGTATCAGAGTTTTAAGGTGTCCTAGGGAGTCTAACAAGCTGCGTTAAGTAGAGTCTTAATCATCGGTGTGTAATGCGCCACATCTATGAGCAAGAGGCTACAAGATATTTTAGGAAAAAGTGTGATTCTTTCTTTCAGAAGTCTATCGTGCTTAAAGTGTCTCTCTCTGCTTGATTTGTGCTCTCCTCTTTAAAAAATATGCCTCCACGTCGAGCGAGAAGAAATAATTATGGTCAGCAACCTCAACCTGCTGACCCATTGAATGAAAACGTGCCTCATACTGAATTTTGGGTAGCCTTTCGGGTGCTGTCCCAAGCTGTTACTGCAAATGTTCAGGCCAACCCGGCCCCGAATCCACAGCAATGGGGAGGTGATTCAGCTGCTTCCAGGATCTATGACTTCATGCGGATGAATTCGCTGGAGTTCTATAGGTCCAAGTCTGATGAGGATCCACGGTTATTTTTAGAGGAGGTGCAGAAGATTACTCGCGTGATGCATGTATCTGAGGAATATAGTGTGGAGTTGGTTGCGTATAGGTTGAAAGACCTTGGTTATGACTGGGTTGTTGCTTGGAGGAAAGGTAGAGGGAGTTGTACCTATAACTTGGCAAGAGTTCCAGGAAGCATTTCTGGATAAGTTTTTCCCTTTGGAGATGAGGGAGGCGAAGGTGGAAGAGTTTATGAACCTACGACAGGGATCTATGATTGTTAAGGAGTATTGTCAAAAGTTCAATCAGTTGTCCAAGTATGCTCCTGACTTAGTGGCTGATAATCGGGTTAGTATGAGTAAGTTTGTGACTGGAGTGTCTAGTTATGTGGTTAAGGAGTGTAGGTCTGCTATGCCGAATAGTGAGTTGAATCTTTCTAGGCTGATGACTCATGCCCAATAGATTGAGGCAGACAAGATTAAGGAGAGAGGCAGAATGAGAGGGAATAGGAAAGCTAGGTTCGAGCAGCACGAATAGGGTCAGACTAGATCATAGGGAGGGAGTCGCCCTCAGTATCAGGATCATTCGTCTATGCCAGCACCGTCATCTGCTAGTGTTCCCGTGCCTAGAGGTAGGCAGGAGCAAGGTAGCAGTTCATATGCATCCAGGTCCCAGTACAGTGCTGGTAGTAAGCCAAATCGCCCCTTGTATCCTAAGTGTGGTAGGGCTCATTCGGGTGAGTGTTGGGGTGAGAAGAGGGGTTGTTTTCGGTGTTATGACATGGATCACAGAGTTAGAGATTGTTCACAAGATGGACAAGGGTGCCGTGAATATTGCCCTCAGACCTAGACTTAGACTATTAGTGCTCCAATTCCAGCGACTCACCTAGCCCCAGCTCAGGGTGCCTCTTCTAGCAATGCTGGCGGGCAGCGCCAGAATAGATTCTATGCTCTATTGTCCCGCCAGGAACAGGAGGACTCGGCCGATGTTGTTACTGGTATGCTTTGTATATTTAGTTTGATGTGTATGCTTTGTTGGATCCTGGATCTAGTTTCTCATATGTTACACCTTTGATTGCTATGAATTTTGAAATAAGTCCTGAGAATATTCCTGAGCCTATCCTAGCTTCTACCCCAGTGGGTGATTCGATTGTTGCCCAAAACGTGTATAAAATATGTCCTGTTACCATTCTTCATAGAGTCTTATTGGCTGATCTGATTGAGTTAGACATGGTAGATTTTGATGTGATTCTGGGTATGGATTGGTTGTATTCTTCTTATGCCTCTATTTATTGTCGGACCCGGGTGGTCAAGTTTCAATTTTTGGGTGTATCCGTGTTTGAGTGGTTTGGGAATTCTGTGTCACCCAAGACTCATTTTATCTCTGACCTCAAAGCTAGAAAGCTTATTTCCAAGGGGTGTATTTACCATTTGGTTAGAGTCAAAGACACTAAGTCTTAGACTCCAATTCTCCAGTTTGTTAACGTCATCAATGAGTTTTCTGATGTCTTTTTGGATGATCTCCCAGGGATACCTCCTGATAGAGAGATAGAGTTCGGGATTGATCTTCTTCCCGATACTCAGCCCATTTCTATTCCTCCTTACCATATGGCCCCTGCAGAACTTAAGGAGTTGAAAGAGCAACTCAAAGATTTACTGGATAAGGGTTTCATAAGGCCCAACGTTTCTCGTTGGTGTGCTCCTGTGTTGTTTGTAGGAAAGAAAGATGGATCTTTGCGTATGTTCATTGATTACCGCCAACTGAATAAATTCAACATCAAAAATAAGTACCCCCTTTCGAGAATAGATGATTTGTTTGACCAATTGCAAGGTGCAAGTTATTTCTCAAAGATAGACCTTTGTTTCGTCTATCATCAACTCAAAGTTAGGGAGTGTGACATCCTGAAAACCGCTTTCCAAACTCGTTATGGCTATTTTGAGTTTCTTGTTATGTCTTTCGGGTTAACTAATGCCCCAGCATCTTTCATGGACCTCATGAATCGAATGTTCAAACCATATCTGGATATGTTTGTCATAGTGTTCATCGATGATATACTTATGTACTCCCGTAGTGAGGATGAACATTCTGATCATCTCCGAACTGTCTGGCAAACCCTTAGAGATCACAAGTTATTTGCCAAGTTCAGTAAGTGTGAGTTTTAGCTAAGGTCAGTTGCTTTTCTGGGTCATATCATTTCTTCCGAGGGTATTAGAGCTGATCTCCAAAAGACTGAAGCTGTTAGAAATTGGCCTAGACCTATTTCTCCAATTGATATCTAAAGTTTCTTGGGTTTAGCTAGATATTACCGTCGTTTTGTTAAGGATTTCTCCTCTATAGCGTCTCCTATGACTCAGTTGACCCAAAAGAAAGTGAAGTTCTTGTGGTTCGAATCTTGTGAGAAGAGTTTTTAGGAGTTGAAGACTCGACTCACTTCAGTTTGACTTTGTCTGATGGTGTTGATAGTTTTGTGGTGTACTGTGATGCTTCGAGAGTTAGTTTGGGTTGCGTATTGATGCAGAAGGGTAAGGTGATAGCTTATGCTTCTAGACCGTTGAAAACCTATGAGAAAAATTACCCCACCCATTACCTTGAGTTGGCTACTATTGTGTTTGCTTTGAAAATCTGGAGACACTATTTGTATGGTGTCCATGTTGATGTTTTCACTGATCATAAGAGTCTGCAGTATGTGTTTACCCAGAGAGAATTGAATCTTAGGCAGAGACGATGGTTAGAATTGTTAAAGGACTATGATATGAGTGTGTTGTACCATTCGGGCAAGGCTAATGTTCTAGAGGATGCCCGAAGTAGAGTCTCCATGGTAGTGGTTTGCATGTGGTAGAAGGTAAGAAAGAGTTGGCTCATGATGTACATCGTTTGGCTAGATTGGGGGTTAAGTTGTTTGACTCTGCTGAAGGTAGTATAGGGGTTTAGAGTAGTTCCGAATCCTCCTTGATTTCGGAAGTAAAGGAAAAACAATACTTAGATGCTAGTTTGGTCAGACTGAAGGAGTCAGTCAAGGACCAAAAAGTAGAGGTTTTCTCCCAAGGGGGAGATGGTATGTTGAGATTGCAGGGTAGATTGTGTGTCCCGAATGTTGATGATCTGAGATAGAGGATTATGGCTGAAGCGCACGGGGCACGATATTCTATTCAACCTGGTGCCACCAAGATGTACCGAGACTTGCGGGAAATCTATTGGTGGAGTGGCATGAAGAAAGATATAGCAGCATTTGTAGCTAAGTGTGCAACATGCCAACAGGTTATGGTTGAACACCAAAGACCTGGTGGTATGATGCAAGAGTTTAGTATTCCCACCTGGAAGTGGGAAGAGATAAATATGGACTTCGTGATTGATTTACCTCCTTCCAGATGCCATCATGATTCCATTTGGGTTGTGGTTGATAGGTTTACTAAGTCTGCTCATTTCTTGCCTGTTCATACTTCATATACTGCTTAGGATTATGCTAGATTGTATATCCGAGGGCTAGTCAGACTGCATGGAGTTCCCTTGTCTATCATTTCAGATAGGGGTACTCAGTTCACTTTACAATTTTGGAAATCTTTTCAGAAGGATCTTAGTACCCAAGTGCTTTTGAGTTCTGTTTTCCATCCGCAGACCGATGGTCAGGCTGAGCGGACCATCCAGACCTTAGAGGATATGTTGAGAGCTTATGCACTTGACTTTAAGGGAAGTTGGGATGATCACTTACCGTTGATAAAGTTTGCTTACAATAATAGTTTCTACTCTAGTATTGGCATGGCTCCATTTGAAGCCTTATATGGTAGGAAGTGTAGATTACCCATAGGTTGGTTTGAGGTGGGTGAAGCGGCTGTGAGTGGTCCTGATTCAGTAGTTGAGGCTATGGAAAAAGTTAAGTTGATTAGGGCAAGGTTGAAAACTGCGCAGAGTCTTCAAAAGTCATATGCGGATGTTAGAAGGAGAGACCTTGAGTTTGAAGTTGGTGACCTAGTGTATCTGAAAATTTCACCCATGAGGAGGGTGAAGAGATTGGGAAAGAAGGGAAAGCTTAGTCCCCGTTATGTTGGTCCTTACAAAATTCTTAGCCGTGTTGGTAAGGTAGCTTATGAGGTTGAGTTTCCTTTCAAGTTGTCCTCTGTTCATCTAATATTCCATGTCTCTATGCTTAGAAAGCATATTAGCGATGCTGTGGTAGTGGATTCCTCTGTGAGCGCTGACATTCAAGAAAATCTTTCTTTGGATGAGATTCCTATTGAGATTCATGATTTCAGTGTCCGAAGACTAAGGAACAAAGAAGTTCCCTTAGTCAAGGTGTTGTGGCGAAACCAATCTGTTGAGGGTGCAACTTGGGAAGTTGAGGCGGATATGCGATCCAAGTACCCGCACCTATTTTCTGCGAACTCCGATCAATCCGAAGGTACCGTTCTTTCCTAAATCATGCACTTTTGATAAAAGTTACAGCAGTTTAGCTGTCATTTATTATGTGTTCAGCTGTAGTTTCTTGAATTTATGCATTCTATGTTGCATTCGGAGTGAGAAATAATGTGGTGATGAGTCTAACGAATGGTTTCAGCTGTATGCTCTATTCCCAATCTAATCTTGGCATGTCTAACGTCATTCGAGGACGAATGTTTCTAAGGGGGATGATGTAATACCCCGGGAAATTTTTCGTTGAAATTTTGTGCGTAAACGTGTTGGGTTCTATCTTCTAGAATGAATTATAAATTTTTCGTGTGGAATGTCTTATATTATGACCCACCATTGTGTATAGTATCGAATAATATTTCCAAAGATATGTGGATTATCCAAAGTGGACACCCGAGCGACGAGTTATGAACATTCCGATCGAACCGTGAATAGCAGTCAATAGTAAAACGTGCAGAAAAAAATACTGAGGCCTGACGCATTTTTTCTCCAACTTTAAACGATCATAACTCCTTGTACATAATAATCTGGGTGATATACTATATATCAATGGAAAGGTCTACGATTCCTCTTTCCAATGAAATTAGTTTCATCCAATTTGTCTATTGGAGCAAAAGGTTATGGTCGATCTACTTCAGGCTATCAAAAGTGAATTTTTGGGTTAACTTCAAACGATCATAACTCCTCGTACACAATGATTTGGGAGAGATACTATATATCAACAGAAATATATGAGAGTCTTCTTTCTAATGAAATTAGTTTCATCCAATTTGAATATCGGAGTAAAACGTTATGGTTGATCTACTTCAGACGATCAAAACAGTCCACCAAAGGACAGATTCGAGAATTATTTGATTTTTAGGGGCATTTTGGTCATTCCCCCTCACCCAAAATCCATCCAAACCCTATATTAAAGCTTATTAGACGCATTATATGTTATATTTCATCAAATTACCGCAAAAAGAAAATCCTAAGCTCCTACATCCAACTTCAAGAACCTCCAAAGTTCACCATTAATTCTGCAAATTTATTAAAGATTCCAAGTTCTTAGTTCAAGAACTCCAAGAACCATCATTCAAAGTCACGATTAACATCTCAAAAATGAGTATCGATCTAAAGTTCATCTTTCAAGGTATATGGGGTTTTTCAACAAGAACTCTCTTTCGTTCTTGTGCCCAAAAGTAATTTTCTTTACAAAGGCATGATTTTATTTGATTTTTATGAATTTGAAGCATGAACCCATATCTTATGATGATTATTATGAGATCTTGATTTTTATGATTTTGAAAGATGAATTTACATGTGTGGAGATATAAAGCATGAATCTTGAACGATATTTATCATGATTTTGATATTTGGGTCGTGAATCCCCATTGGAAATTGAGGTTTTTTGAGAAAGTGTGTGTTATAAGCACGTTGATGTTGAATATTTGTGATATTTTGAATGATTGACCTTTTGATCTTAATGGAGTTATTTTGAACTCGAGTGTGAAAGAAATCTACAACGTGGTTGATTTTGATAAATGGGAAGCATGATGGCTCCCGATGTATATTTATATATTACTGAAATTGTTTTGTTGTGGATTGTCTTTGAAATGATATGAGCTAAGTTTGGGAGAAACCTTTAGCACCGAGTGGGAGTTATAAAGCGACCTTACTTCCCTAGAACTACGTACCCCCTTAGGAGTGAGCCTGAGGTTGATTTATATAGTGATCACTAGTTTGTGTGGATTTGATATCGATAGTCCTACTCCGATGGCAAGGATAGGACAGCTCTCCCCAATATGGTTTGTATGTTAGACTCTATGTAGCTCACATGGTTTATGTCAGTTATAGGATCTCCCAGTGTGTGTGTGTTTCCTTGTGTCTATGGTGAATGGTGAGGTGATTTGAAAGTGGAATTGTGAAAGTTATTATTTCGAAAGATTTAAATGATATTTACATTATGAGAATTAATATTCTTGATGAACTGAAAGTGATTGACAAATTATATGATGACTCACATGTGTTATTATACTTATTTCATTCTCTCATGATTATGATGATTTTCTTCGGGCTATATGATTCTTTCATACATCCTGCATATTTCTTATAAATATTTATGATGATGATGTTCATACAACTGCATACACCCCCATATACTTGGTTCCTTTCCATGGTACTGACCCACATCTTCGGATGTGGGCTGCATTTTCTCAGAATGTAGGTTCAGGTGTTCAGTTCCAGGTTCGACAGTGATTCTTCGGGCATGCTGTTCTACATCCTCTATTATGGTGATTCCTCTTGTTCTGAGGATGTGATGTCTGATGTTGGTTTCACGGAATTATTTACATTTCATAACTGAGTATGAGTCAGTTGGGGCATGTCTTAATGGCTCGCTGGTTTTATTGATTTTCTTAGAGGCTTGTCAGACTAGTATAGATGTTGGGAGTTGACTAATAAGTCGTATTTTGTTATCTTTCTGAAATTCTTTTACTCTTGGATGATGATTATTCTGTTGATATTTGAGGGTTATTTATGGAAACCCCATTGATTTGTGTTGAACTGAATGAAAATGGATCAAAGGGTTAGCTTGGGGCTTCTCATAGCCTCAAGCACCATGTGATGCTCCGGGACCCATTTTCTGGGGCATTACAGATGGACATAACTAAAATGTGGTTTTGAAATTATTTGACATAGTGTCACAACCTGAACCGAGGCCCTGGCCGTGATGAGCATCCCGAATCATGAAGGCCCGAGAGCCCTTCTAACTTGTAATCATATACACCATTCATATACAATTAAGAAAATGCTGAAATATATAATGAAACAAAATCATGGTCTGAAGTCTGAAATAAATTCAATATTGGAGAATGACATCCAATACCAACTAACAACGTTTGAAAACCATCTGTGAAATCTCTACTACACAATCAATAGTAACTATCTGGAAACTAGGACAAGGCCCTCAGTAGACCAAAACCATAGCTAATGATAAATGTTTGAAAATAAATAGTTTTTCTGAAATATAGAAGGCTCACTGACTGGACTCTGCACTTCTATCTGAAGAAATATACTGCTTACCCGGACCCCTAGACTGTGGCTCAGAACCTGGAAGGTAGGGGGTCAATACAGTTGTACTGGTATGCACAGAAATCCAAAATAATGCTTTTACATAAATAAAATAACTGAGAGCAGGTCATTAAACATCATAAATAATATAGTTTAAAACACATGGGCAATTTTTTCATAATCATAAAACATTCTTGTAATGCAGTTCGGATCTTTGTATTACTTCTGAGTTAGGTGGTACACCCCTACAAGTCTAAAACCCCACGGGCTTTATGGAGTCCATCATTGACTTGACGGGGAAGCCCCCAACCCAAGTGTGCCTCAAGGGTTGGAGTGTCTAAGTCTAATACACCACAGGGCACTAGGCCAGCGTAATATAATGTATCTGGAATAGCAAATCACGGTTTCGGGCAAAGAGTTGTCTGAAACTCGTTCCTTCTTCGGGGGACCACCTAACATCTCTTTTTGCCCAATTTTTATCCATTTCTAACACATATCATTCTGAAATCTTAAGTCATGAAAATCTAGTTTCTAAGCTTGTCTAAGTCTATTATGGCAATGTCTATTTTAGTATCGTCATACCAAGACTTGCAAGTTCTAATTCTGAGCCATAATTCATTCATTGAGCATAATTCTTTCATTAAAATTCAATTCAGACCACCCAACATTTCAATTAGTATAAGAGATTTCATGTTCTGAAACATAAGTCAAAACTATGCAAGAATCCTTCAAACATACGGTGGTCATGTGCTTTTGGCAAAATAATGCACTTTTTCATTATATGAATATTTTCAACATTTATCAACACAACTACCCTCTCTTTTGAAATCCAAATCGTAATCCAATCGTAACACAATTCAAGACATTTTGTACCATGCTTTTCAAGGATGCATTCAAAACAATCTATAGCATATGATAAGTAAAGGAAAATCAAAACAAGAGAGGGATTTTACATAAGTCATGCACTCAATTCAGTCATAAACCTTAAAACACAAGCATACATATATATACAATTTCAAATCAATGTGGGGAAAGGTCAAAAGACCAAAACAATACCGTCAAGATTTCTAAAATATGAATGTATTCATAAATCTGGAAATCCCTTTCTTAAAACCATGATTTCTATGCCCATGAGATTTTAGGAAAGCCCCGCGTACCTAGAATTAGGAATTCGATGGATGATTCTTGAAGCCTACGGTTTGGGGATCCCAAATCTTCAATCTATTTTGAAAATCCACGGTTGAATCTTGATTTATTTAGATTTTTAGTTTGAAGCTCTTGGGAGTGTTGTTGAGAATTTTAGATGAATGAGGATGTATTTTGGAGAATTGGGGACTGAATTTCGTGTTTATGGCTGAATAAGGGTGGAAAATGACCATTTTGCCCTAAAAACGGAGTGTTTAAGTCACTTGGGTCATAATGTATGAGGCGCACACCTTATCGCATAAGATAGGTTGTGTGGTACACACTTTATCGCACATATTAGGGTGTGCGTCGCACACCTTATGGCACACCTATTCCAGTAGCCTTATGCGATTTGTTAGGCGACACACTCTTCTTTGCAAAGTTATAACTTCTTGCTCAAGTGTCGAATTTTGGTAAAAATTGGTATCGTTGGAAAGATAATTCAAATTTTTTTCATTTGATATATAGTAGGTCCTGTAATTTAATATATATTAGGAGTTATGGTCGCTAGAATTTGACTCAAGTTTAGACGCTCACTAAAACTCAATCGATGGAAAAGCCTTCAACTCATCCTTGAGTTAGGGGACCTCTATGATCTCAATTCATGCTTAAATAGGTTTACACACTACATAATTGATTAGAATGCCAAATTTGCATAGGATTTATGGCTTTTGGATCATCTATGTATAGAAATGACGGTTTTCGTTCTAGCCCAAAATGCGGGGTGTTACATTATCTTCCCCTTGGGATCATTCGTCCCCAAATGATGGGTAGGAATGTTGAAGCTTAAAGGTATGGAAAAACATGGACATGATATATCATCTAAGAAGGGATATAGCCGAGCTGAAATATTTAAACTTATATCATGAAACTGAATTCTGAGGTGACTTGACTTTACTTGCTTTAAGGAGCTGATTCATGTTGAGAGTTTAGGATTCCTTTGAAGTGTTCATGACCCAATCATATATATTGAATTGAGAAGTGATAACTTAGGCTAGTACGAATCATGAGGTAACAAGACTTAGACTGTACCAGGGTATTACACTGTCTGAGCTAAAATATTTGGATAAATTTGAGATTGCGCTGAACTCTTATGAACTGAGTCATGACTAAATAGATGAATCTGAAACATGATGCTTGGATTGAACTGAATTCTCAATTTACATGGATGGAATATATTATCTCTTGGGGTGTTCATACGCATGGGACTTCAGATAGTAGGACTGGGTTAAGAGGTGGAAAACCACAGTAACTTCTTTGCCTGACTATTAAACTGAATCGCTGGCTATCTAGGCCGATTTATACTGGGAACTTATATCTAACTGGAGTATCTCTTCAACACTCTTTCTAAATAAGTTGTAGTAGCATTTGGGGGAAAAGAATCTTGGTCATGAGTTACACAAGACATCCAACTAAGGAATCATAACAATGACACTACTCTATAGCATGGAATATAGACATATAACTTATAAACTATGATAGAATTACCCGGTCTTAGGCAATGCAACTTTTTACTTTCAAGCTTAGCACTCTTTTTGAATACTCCTTTAACTATATTATTCCCTTTAAATACCATACTCATTTGATTCAACTTAGAATTCTTATACAGGCATTGATAACTCTTTGTACTAATGTCTAAATTAGCTTAAATTCTTTCATTGTGGTCAAGCCTAATTCTAAATCACAAAATACAACATGCCACACCACGTTACTAGTATAAACCATATGATTCAATCTTCTATACCCTTTTTAGAGAACGCACCCTAAACATAACATGCCTTACCACTTCAACGATGACTAAATCTGAACTCTTACTATGTATTTACTAGCACATATTGCGTTCCTCCACTTAAATCCCCAACATGTCATTCAAGCCTATCTTTATAACCACACATGAACTTCAAGGCAAACACCCATAAAGACACACTTCACATGTATTCTCTAAACCCCTATCAATACAACTCACACATTGTACCCCAAGAACATACACACAAAAATTTCTACTAACCATCACATGTATCAAAGACTTCGCCCCAAATCTTACTTCATACTTATGGCCTTATCTAAAACAAGCATGCTATGATCTTCCCTCAACAAGAAACATTTACTCATCACCATAATCATCACATAAGGAGGAGTCACTAAAAGGTTAGAACATAAGGTCTTGAAGCATGGAAGGATATTATACTAGACTTGACACTTAATTGAGGCCTGAGGAATAGTAAATCAATATCAGGGATTCATCAAAGTGATCTGAATTGAGAGTATACCTGTCTATAAGCCGAATCTCGCCAATCATTTGGTGTGTAGCATGATTTATGGGAGCTGAACAACTATTTTCACGACCCAATTTCAGAGTCATGATGGCACCTACCATATCCCACTGGTAGGTAAGCCGATACCATAACCCGGAGCTATTGCAATGGGTTACCTTGGTAAGATCGTCCAACTTTGACCCTATATGTGAACACGACATATAACAATAATAATTCAAAACTAGGGACAACTGATATTCAAATACAAATCCCACGACCTGATAGTATTAATACAAGAGCTTCTAAACTTGACAAGAGGAATTCACAATCTCAGAATCTAAAATGCCTTAAACAATCTCATACATTTGTCTCGAAAGCAAAAGACAAATAAGGATAGAAGAGATAGAGGGCAACTCGATCTCCAAGAGCTCACCCTATCTCCAAATAGTCAACTCGTACGAACTAGCTCAACGGCAGAAACTAGAACCTGGGTCTGCACCAAAAAGGTACAGAAGTGTAGTATGAGTACCAAAACAATGGTACTCAGTAGGCATCATCGGCCGACTGAGCTCAAATATAATATAAAGACTATATAAAGAAAGACAATGATCTTAAAGTCAAGGGATAGGATCGTACCTGAATCTACTTTGATACCACTGTAACGACATCTATACTGTTAAAGCAATAACATAACATACTATTTCAATATACTCCAAAATCACCATAACAACTGAGTATCATTTCAAAAACGTACAACCATACACAAAATAGCAAAACATCTACTTGCCATGATCATCATCAACAATCTTTAGAACAAACACATAAGAAGTTACCATGACGTCCCATACTACCGGGAAGTACACGAAAGAGAGAAAAACAAAGAACTCATCACGGTGTCCCATACCACCGGAGAGTACACAAAAGAATACAACCTAAAATGCCAAAAAGCACAACTACTCCATCAATTTACCAAAAACCACGGGTAGCACAACCCCACCATGACTCATTGCCGAAATCCACTTTCAAGTACCCATACCATAATTCAACATAAAGAAAGCAACATTGTCATAGCATAGGCATGCAATCATTAGTTCTATAATTCATTGATAAATACCACAAGGTCCATACTAATTAACTTTATTTTTTAAAAAGTCAAAAGATTTACAAGTCTTAAAATCACTAGTCATCAAATTGGGGAAAAACTACAAGCCATCCATAGTATAGATTATTCAACTATCATAAGGCCATTCTTTAATTAGCATCATTATGACATGAATTATCAATTAAGGCATCTCCAATTCACATATTAGGAGATAATTTAACTATCCATCACGCAATACTAGATCTATCATCACCAAGCATGTCACAACCTTAAGGACTAGTTTCCATATTTTAATCGAGTAAAGTCCACCAACTAGTTTACTAGGCTTCTAGGTTCCAAATAATAATCATATATTTTAGAAGTAGCTAATTATAACATAAGCCACCTTACTAGGAAATATTTCATAATATAACCTCTTATTCAACTCAAGTATATATATTAGGTTAGCCCTTGAATTTTATGCAAATTTATATATAACACTAAGCCTTAACTCAATATTAGGCATGAATTTCCTCTAGTAGCTAGTTTAGCATCAAAAAGGGTCACACCTCTTATATAGTGATTTGGAATAAGAAACAAATAATAATTTACCAATAGCAACCTCATAATTCTAGCACATAGGCGGTTTGCCCCACACGGCCTAACCTTACAAATATCAATTCATATAAGTAAATTTGCCCCACATGGCATCAAAATGTTCTTCCCTCTTTTGGATTCACCGGGCATCATCACAATATCAACATATTCCACCGAATTCATTGAGCATCATCATAATATCACACATTAATCTGGACTCAAACCGGGCATCATCATAATATCACATATTCCTCCGAACTCGAACCGGGCATATCATAATATCACATATTCCTCCGGACTCGAACCGGGCATCATCATAATATCACATATTTCTCCGTACTCGAATCGAGCATCATCATAATATCACATATTCCTCCGGACTCGAACTTGGCATCATCATAATATCACATATTCCTTCGGACTCGAACCAGGCATCATCATAATGTCACATATTCCTCCGGATTAATCGAGCATCATCATAATATCAATAATTCCTACGGATTTACCGGGCATCATCATTGTATCAATATTTTCTAAGACAACAACATACACACATAAATGGCCCCAAATCAATAAACATACACAAGTTCACAATAATCGAGTAATAGAGATGTAAGACGCACAAACCATCACACTTTATTACTACTCATCATCATGACATACGAGTAGAAGCGTAGGCATGATTATCTAGATGACATACACAATTACCATATTTCCTTGGCTATCCATAACACGATAATAAGACAACAATCAAGAATACACATTTTTCAACCCTCGACCTTATTCATAAATCGACAATCGGGTTTAACCCTTATAATCTAAATAACGTAATTTAGACGCTCATCAAGTATCTAGGTTACCAAGGAGTTACATAGTTCAAGCGTAAGGTGGGTCAAGTCCCACTTCTAACTCCCACTAATTCTAAAGTCACTAATACAAGGCAAACTTCTACCCGAATTTAGGATAGGTTATGTAAGTTATACCATAAGGGATTATCAATCCTTACTAAGCATATAAGAGAAATCTTCTTCAAGTATTCTTCCTAAGTCAACCCAATACCAAGGTCATCTCCTATCTAGGCATTTTATATAGGCAAATACACTCCTAAAGATAGAGAAGTATACCATTCATGTCTACTTAGAACAACTATAATGTTAACACACTAGTCATGAGACCACAATTAAGCTAACCAAGGTCCTAGGATAAGGGTCAAATATCATACCTTACAAATTCTTGGCCTATAGGAATTAATAAATCCCAAGTTTACCATTTAATCAAATATCACCTAAATTTCCCAACCAATCTCGCAAGATATCGATGAATACATTACAAACAAGCTCAATCTATACTAAGGATAAGCCTAACCTACCTAAATCCAAGAAACTCACGAACCAACGAGCTTTTCTTTTCTTTCTGAGAAGCTTCCTCTTCCACAAGCAATGCTATCAACAATACAATCTAAGCATTAAAAAAAGAATGAAAATACTCATTATAGCATCATTGTGTCATGGGTTTCAAATGGACACCAAAACTCCAATTAGGTTTCACCCTTGGAAAGGAGTTTCCAAGACCAACCATAGACTAATTATCTTTAGAGGGGTTAAAACCCTCAAGAAATTTGAGTCAAACACTCAATTTTGGGGATACAATTGACCCACAATGATTTAGGGTTTTGAATCAAGAAATAATGAGCTTAATATCAAATTAGAGGAATTCTTACCTTGGATTTGTAGTAAAAAGATGGATTAAGTTTTCAATCAACCCACAAGACCAATTTTTGGGTCACCACTCTTTTAGGGCTTCTAAGGTTTTAATAGAGGTGAAGAATGCTCAAAATCTGCCAAAAGCCCCCTTTTATACGGTTTTAGATGGGCCCTCAAGGTCAAAATTTATTTTTGACCTTCTGAACTCATTTGGACTTCGTTTTTCACAAACGAACTATGTAACCCCACTAAATTCGACATTTTGGATACATTGGTGAAGTCAAATTTTTCATATGAGGCCATTTAGACCACTTGTAGGTCCCATACACCTATATTTGGATATTTGACTTTTTGACTAATTGGTCGAAATAAACTCGGGTGATATGGGATCCGAACAAAGGATCTATCTATCCTAAAATTGATCTTAAATAGATGTTGGCACAGTCGAGATTTGCATGAAAAATTATTTTACTGAAATTTCGTTCGGCGGCCATTTGGAATTGATGAAGACTTCAAATTGAAAAAGTGGTTCTAAAAAATAAACGAACCATCAGGTAGCCGAACTATCAATTCTAGCAAGTCACTAATGACTTGGGATGGCTATGGAGGAGCTCTATCAGCAAAATAAGCAAGAATATAGCTAATGACCTGAAGGGTCATTACAACATCCCCTACTAAGGAACTTTCATCCTTGAAAGTTAAAGATGAGGAAATACTTGAAGTCTCAAATAGTTGAGGATACTAGGCTTGCATCTCGCCCTCTAACTACTAAGTGGCCTCCTTCTCTAGGCGGTGTTTCCATTGAACCTTAATTACAGGAATCTCTCTAGTACACAACCGCCTCATTTTACCATCAAAAAAATAAGTGCAGGCTCCTCTACAAAGGTCAACTGCCCATCTAACTAGAATGAGTCCCACCTAAGCGTATGAGACGGGTTATGAATATACTTATGCAGCATGGAGTCATGGAAAACTGGTTGAACAATAGCAAAGTATGAAGGTAAATCCAACTCATAAGCCACCTTGCCGACTACACAGAGAATCTCAAAAGGGAAAAACTAGATATACACAACATATAAATAGAATGAAAACTGCACGCAAGAGTCCAGAAATCATATAATGAGTTAATGAGAATAATAAGGGAAAACTATCCTATTCATGTCCAAGAGTCTAACATAATAAGACTAAGGAAGTATCAGGGTGAACTATCTTATTCCAGCTACATTCAATATACATCAATGTTATACCATATATCCAGGTATATATACGAATAAGGAGCGAAAGAAAGATTTATAACAATATACAAGGCGAAGTAACGACTATACAAAATGAACAATGAAGGAAGGGATATATGGTAGTGCCATATCTTCATATAGCTGGATATATATATATATATACATATATACATATAAAAATGAGGTCATCTCAAAGAATAACCTATATCATTATATTCTTATTTAAGACCTAATTATAATACTTATCGGACTTTAAATACTATCATACTCGGGTTTCTAATCCACATGGCTAGACGTGAAATAATCATACATAATAATGCAATCATAAAATAGGAGAGGCCGAAAATGTACCTTAAATTTTGATATTGGATCAATGACCAATTTTTCATATGATAGCCATAATAATGATCATAACAATGATAACAACAATATCAATAATGACATGAATAACCGGCTACTCTAGACAACCAAATACCTAGCCGAGCCTATGCGTACCCTCACCACCCCAGACTCGAAAGGTTCAATCAACACACAACAACATGAGGCATATTCTTCACCTATCAATGCAACCATCCCATACCGGCTGATAGACATAGGCACATACTGGTGATAGGCAAGGCGCATGAAGGGATGAATGCAAGGTAAACGATTAATATCACAAGTCATCATAACTATCCACATCAGGACCATCATCATCGTAATCAACCACCATCCTTGCCGGGTATCAACGCATCAACCATATATCCTCCGGCCTTGCTGAGTATGAGCATCACAATAGTCATTACCGAATAACATATGCTAAAATACTCATAAAAATAATCATATCACCATAGAATATCTATTTAGTCAATACTTCCCAACCACTCGTTATTAGTTAACCAACACTTATTATAATAGAATCACTAGTTTGCTAGTCATTGTATAACCTCTAGTTATTAGCCCAAACCTTATCCTTCACATAATCCTTAATTCGAGGGATAACAACTAACCACTATTTATTTAACAGTCAACATCTAACATCTGGTCAAGGTTCATCACTAGACCAAAATCATCATTTATCCACCATTCATTATTATCAACTACTCATCCTATATCCGTTAATCATTACTAGACAACACATTACTACTTGTCAACCAACCATCTTTATCAACAGACATTATTCCTTAACTAACCATCGTTAGCTACTATGTTTCAAATAAGAAAGATTCATTAACTAATACATTGGATTCCTAGCCATCAAGTTCTATAATCCTCTAATAGACAACCAGTTACTGCATAGCTTAACCGTCTAACAAGAAGAGTAGTCATAAGATCACATTTCATCTATAATCACATCACTTATAATGGTAAATAATCATGAATGTACTGAATCTATGCATGCCATCACCATTATTTTGTCACGCAATGCTTCATAGATTAAGATTTATACTCACCTAAAATATTAAAATAACTATTAAGAATTATCGAGGTGTTACATATTCAATCAGTGGAATAAAAAGAACATCATGATCCATCTTCTTCCATCCCATACCGAAGAGATAAGTATACACACATATATATTTATATTTATAAACTGTAATCACATTGTTTATAATGATAAACACTTTTCGACTATACAATCAATATCATAACATGTCCCTTGGCCCATTAATCTATCCAAAATAATCACAACATCATAATCATGGCTTTATGCCCATACACACATCCAGAACTTATTTCAATAATCATATTTATAAGTCATAGCATATCCCTAATCATCAAATATATAGGAGACATCTCACATATATGAGGCATAATACAGATAGACATGTAATTATCTATAGGATATCATATATCAATAGCTCATACATCATGACAATGAGGAATATCACTTTTCTAGGATAATTTACATATTCATGAGGAACATAGTCTTTATAGGACCAACAATCATGACTAAGAAAATAGAAACTCTATAGGCCAATCATTAAGTCTAAGAAGAGATAACATCTCTGTAGGCCAATCATTAAGTCTAAGAGGAAATAACAACTCTATAGGACAATCATCAAGTCTAAGAGGAAATAACATCTCTATAGTCCAATCACTTCCACAAGGAGTATCATAACCATAACTCAAAAGCCACAATTTGGGAATATCAATACTAGTTACCAAGTAACCTTATTCTAAGGTGTACTAGCCTCATCTATGTCTAACATCCACAACTAAGTCCACAGGACTTAACATAAGCATAGGCCTCAGTGGGCCGAATGATCCCACTTCTAATCCACAATTTCCATAATTAGTCATACTATACCCCAAACTAGGATAAGGTATCTAGTTCATCTTCTAGATGTCAAGTTGTAACGCCCCGCATTTCGGGCTACTAGATAGACCATGATTCAATTGTGTTGATAAACCCTGAAGCCATAAATCCTATGCCAATGCAGAATATTAATTATTTGTGTAGCATGTGAATCCATTCAAGCTTGAATTTAGACCATAGGGGTCATTTGACTCAAGGACGAGTTGAAAACTACTTTGACCGATTAAGCTTAAGTGGACATTATTATTTGTGTCAATTTCTATTGACCATGACTCTTTGTATATGTCAAATTATAAGGCCTACTATGTGTAAAATGATAGATATCTGAGTTAGCTTTCCAACGATACCAATTTCGCTAAAATCCGGCACCCAAGCAAGAAGTTATGGCCTTTCAAAGTAATATGCGTCGCCAAACCAATCGCACATGGCCACTGGAAAGCATAGGCGATAGTATAGGCGGCGCCTATGTAAACATAGGCAATAGCCTATGCGGCGCCTATGTAAACATAGTAAATGGCATAGGCGGTGCCTATGTAAAGGTTTCAAGTGACTTAAACACTCCGTTTTTGGGGAAAAATGGTCCTTTTCCACCCTTACTTAGCCCTAAACATGAAATTCAGTTCCAAAGACCCTATAATACACCTTTATTCATCAAAAGTGCTCAAGGATTCTTCTTAGGGTTTCAAAATAAAACCCGAGCAACTCAAGATTCAACCAGGGGTTTTAGAAACTAATTGCATATTTATAATCCCCAGAATGTAGGCTTCAAGAAGTACCTATAATCTTTGCATATAGAGGTACGTGGGGTTATCTCAAAAATCTCATGGGCTTTAAAAATTCATGTCTTCAAAATGGGGGTTTTGAAATTACGAATATGATATGTTTTAAATGTTTTATGATATTGATTTGGTATTTCATCCTAATTCCAAGGTGATTTCATATATTATATATGGATATGCATGTGTTCCATAATGATGATAAATTGAGAGCATGATTTACACGGAACTCCTTTCTTGATATGATATTTTTTTAAGTTTTCACATGATATGAATCATTTGAAATCATCTTGAAATACATGTCATGAAATGTCTTTAAAATGTCATGATTTGGATATGGTTTTTGACTTTCAAAGAGAGGGTTCTTTTGTTCATGTTGAAATATGTTGCATATGATAATTAAATGAAGAGAATGATATGATACTAATGACTTGCATGTCGGGTATGTTGATACCCTACAGAGTATGACATATGATTGATTTGAACAAAGTTTGAATGCATTGATTTTCATGAGAAAGGTGGATGCCCGAAGAAGGCATTTGAGTGAAAGGGCTCATCGTTGGAAACCGTAGTTATCAATGTGGGTCATATGATATTGTATCCTACATGGGAGGATAATAAAATAATTGGGACATCTCACATGGGGGGATTCCTTGCGGTGTACTCACATTGGGGTATACCGGCTCCAAATCCTGGCGTCTACTTGGATTGGAGGCTTGGCCGCAGAGCACCAGAGGCGGATTCCGCATAGCCGTGGAATTAAAATTGTAGGGTATTCCACCTAGATCAATCGCATTACATTGGTATTTAAAACTATTACATTATGCCCATGTGTTTTCAAATAATTTGATATGAAACTGCTTTATAATATCTCTCACCTATATTATGTAAAAATATTATATTTCTATTTTGATTTCTCTGTGTACCAGTACTTTTGTATTGACCCCCTCTCCTCCCAGGGTTGGAGGCACAGTCTAGGGGTCCAAAAAACCAGTACATTCCTTCCGACAGATCACAAAATCAAGTGGTGAGCCTTCTATATTTCGGAAATACTGATGTCTGCGGTTTAATTTATCATTTATTAGTTTTGGGTCTACTGGGGGCCTTGTCTCAGTTTTCAGATACACATTTGTTTTAGTCATGTAGTAGAGATTTCGCAGACGTTATAGAGATATTGTGTTGAGATTGTGGGACATTATTCCCCATTATTACTTTAGCATGATTCTTGACCATGTTTCTGTTATATTATGTATCTTTCCTATTTTTTTATCAAATGAATTGTGTGCATGATTACCAGAAAGATAGGGGTGTTTTGGGACTTATGGTTTGGAATACTCGTCATGTTCAGGGCCCCGGTTTGGGTCATGAAAAACTTGGTATCCAAGCACAGTTCATGGTCCTAGGGTGTCTGCAAAATCACGTTGGGTAGAGTCCTGTTTATGGTTGTGTAGCGCACCACACTTATAAGCAGGAGGCTGCTAGGCGTTTAGGAAATGTTTCTCTTCTTTGTAATTTAGTTTGTACTTCAGAGTCTGAACTGTCCCCTAATCAATGATCACTTGTATTTTAGAAACACAGTTATGCCTCCACGTCGTATCATCGATCAGAATGCTCAGGCAGATGAGGTTAGTCCCATATATGGGATACGGACCCATAATAGAGCTCACACTCCAGAGCTTGTCCCTACTTCGAGAGTCCCTCCAGTCCCAACCAGTCTACCTCGGGCTCTGTGGACTAATGTCAACCATCCCCCAACTGCTCAGGGAGATATTTCAAATGCAGAATTCAGATGGTCTATTCATATGCTGATATAGTTAGTAGGTAACCAGGATCAACGATCGGAAGATATTGGGTCTGCATCTATTACGTCTGAGGCTACTAGGGTTAGACATTTCATAAAGATGAACCCACCTAAGTTCACTGGCACTAAGGTGGAGAAAGATCCACAATAGTTCATGGATGAGATGGAAAAGATCTTTAAGGTAATGCATGTGGATGAGATTGAAGGGGTGGAACTGGCAACTTATCAGCTCAAGAATGTTGCGAATTAGTGGTATGCAGACTGGGAGGATGCAAAAGGTGAGAATGATGAGCCCACAGTTTGGGGCAAATTTGTGGAAGCTTTCCTTGATTGATTCTTTCCTCTGGAGTTGAGGGAGGCCAAGGAGGAAGAGTTTATGAATCTGAAGCAATGCAATATAAGTGTCCAGGAGTACACTTTGAAGTTTAATAAACTAGCCTGCTATGCACCAGATTTGACTAGAATACGAGAGCCCGGATGAGGAAATTTGCATTCGGCCTTGCTGATAACCTGGTACTTGAGTGCCAGGGGGCTATGTTGAACAAGGAGTTAGACTTTACTCGACTGACCGTTCAAATGCAACAGATACAAGAGAAGAAAAAGAAAATTTTAGAAACAAGAGAGAAAGACAGGCAAGCGAAGAGAGCCAGAACTGCGGATCAGAATCATAGCCAGCCACAGAGCGGCAATTGCGGAAATAGATGGCAAAAGAAGAAGTCTTGGAGTAATGCACAGTCTGCTACCAGTGCCCCAGCACCCAGAGCTATCACTGCTGGAAACCCCAGCAGTTGTTCGGCTGCGTACTCCCCGTCTGCCTATCTCATACTCCCAAAGCAAATTTGGATTTCTTCTTTCATTTTCCTTTCCTGCATCTTTCTTTCTATGCATAGGTCGGCTTCGCGCAGATAGATCTTTGCCGGGGGAGATTGGTCGATCTCAGAGTTTCCAGACTCATCATGGATCGAGAGCCCCAGATACTCAGTCGCAGGAGAGTATGGCCCAACAACGTCGTACTTATCCACGATGTGAGATTTGTGGGAGAAATCACCCAGGGAAGTATTTTTTTAGGGGAAAAATTGTTATAATTGTGGCAAGGTAGGACATCTTCAGAGAGATTTCCCTTCTGCTGGAGGAAATACAAGGGGGACTAGGCCCCAAGATGCACCCACGGCTCTTCCTCCTAAGGGTGCCCCTTCAGCTACCGGGAGCGGTCACAACTGGTTATATTCTTTGACTAACCACTAGGAGATGGAAGCTTCATCAGATGTCACCGGTACGTTACAAATTTTTTCTAATGATGTTTATGTATTGCTTGATCCCGGGTTTAGTTTATCTTATGTGACACCCTATGCGGCTGTTGATTTTGGGTTTGAGCCCCAAGTCATTAAAGAACCCTTCACTGTTTCCACTCCCGTAGGTGATTCTATTGTTGCTAGAAGGGTTTATAGAAATTCTTTTGTGTCTATTCTTAGTAGGGATATTGTGGCTGACCTTATAGAACTTGATATGGTAGATTTTGATGCCACCCTTGGGATGGACTAGCTCCATTCGTGTTATGCCACCCTTGATTACAGAACCCAAAAGGTCACTTTTTCTTTTTTGAATGAGACATCATTTGTATGGGCAGGGAGTTCTGTGGAACCTAGAGGTCACTTTATCTCTTATCTTAGAGCCCGAAAGCTTATCTCCAAAGGTTGTATGTACCATCTAATCTGAGTAAAAGATTCAAGAGTTAAAAATCTTTATTTTCAGTCAGTCCCTATAGTGAATGAGTTTCCAGAAGTCTTTCCCGAAGATCTCCCAGGGATACCACCTGATAGGGAAATAGATTTTGGCATTGATATGTTTCTAGACACTCATCCTATTTCTATTTT
>NW_025853955.1:184141-227007 GCF_002878395.1 Capsicum annuum | reverse complement strand
GTGGTCATGTGCTTTTGGCAAAATCATACACTTTTTCATTATATGAATATTTTCAACATTTATCAACACAACTACCCTCTCGAAGGCCCTTTGGAACTGCGTTTTCTACTTTTTTGTAGTTCTTGATCTTTAGGGCTCCTAAATATAATTGAAGCAGCTGTATCAGGACTCTTCCATTTAAGTAGAAGTCCTAGCAATGAGCCTATGAACTTTGAGCGAGACATGACCATATCCCTGAATTTAAACTACCGTCGTAAGTTATGATCTATCAACAAAAAAAAAATCGTAAAACACCGTAATGCCGTAATGGCTTGAAGATTTATCAAATAAAACTCATTTTACTTTGTGTAATAGAATTTATTGAGTTCTGTTCTCATATCTCAATAGATTCTTACAACTTTGACTATTTTATGTTGTCTATTAACTTATCACAATCCTTCTCCTTTGTTTGATGCGAGACCTGCTAGCTGAAGTTCACTTAGGTGGAGTTTTCGGGAACTATTTGCTTATTTTAAGATAGTCCATTTCTTAGGAAAACCCGACTCATAATGAATAACATTTTATCAATCCTAAGCAAATTTGACTGTAGAATTTTATCGATCCTTCTATGTCGACGATGGCTTAAATGAATAACATTTAAGATATACTACATAATTTTGCTCTCCCTTTCTTCTTCTTCGTTCCTCCTTGTTCTTTAATCTCTACTCCTTCCTCATTGTTTCTGCACTTCTTTATATATGGTCCAAACCCTGAACAACCTTAAAATATCATCATTTCGATGGGGTTTAAGCTCCATATCAGCCACTATAGTTTTCATTCTTGTGATCGGAGATTATCACATCATATTGGTAAGCTAAATTATACTAGTGATGCTTTTAATATGAAAAGTGTAATTGATCTGGTCCTTGTTTGTCAGTGTTCTGTATAACTGGGCTACCAGTGCAGAAATATACTGGTGTAGTCATTTTTAATAACCTATTGTGATAATGTTTACGTATATTCCTTTCTTTGTCTTTCAGTTTTGGTTGTTCATGATGGTCAGTGGTTATACTGGTTAATAATGTATTTACCTGGAAATAGGTTGCTTGCTTGTACACTTCTCTGTATTTTCATTTATTTGAAATGAAGGTTCTTTTTCTTCTGCAGGTTCCACATCCCAGAATGCCCAACATCAGTAAAGTCCTGCGCTAAAGATGCTCATCGAACATTTCTTTCAAGGTATCAATCCAGCAAAGAAAAGGATGAACCTTTAAAATTACAGGTGTTTACGAAATATTTGTAGATCCTTTATCGAGATTTAGTATATCCAAGATGATTTTGAGAGTGTTAATATAACTTCATAAATATTAACTTATCGCACATCTAAAACTAATTAGTGTATACATTTGGTTTTATATCATCAATTGAAGGAGGTGTTAATAATGTTTTTATTAACTTGAACCATTCAGTAATACCAAAACAGAAAGTGAGTTGACTGATTAATGGTAAGAACTATTTCTTAGTGAAACTTGGCCATATTTTACAAGAGATCTTGGATATAAAGTGTGTTATTCAGACTTGGTATAATTGACAATAACAGATTGTAGAGCATATATTCACATGTTAGTTCAGATTGTGTGTCTGTTCATAGAATATACAACTACTTTACCAAATATAAAATGTGAATGCTCTTATAGAATACATTGACATGTAGCTTTAGACAGTGAAAGGATGTAGATTTATCCCGTGACTGGAGAATGAATTTAATTATATTGGGATTTGATTACTTCAGAATCTGAAATCATATGCGTGTAGAGTATGCAACATGATGGATAAAAATTTTCACAGTATTATGTTTTGCCATGTCTTTATTCTTGTAGGTGTTAACATCTCATTTGCACATTCTATGTTTGTGTTTTAACATGTTGAATGTAAAAAAGACTTCAAGGTGATACTGCATAAATGTTTAGATCATATTGTCTATTATTTCAATTTGATTTTTTGAGGTCAAGTTTTCCTGTATAATGGAAATACTGGTTATCTAGTTAAATATTCTAATGCAACATGGAAAGCGTTTGCGTTATTTCTTAGAACTCACTCGTGCTCTGAAAACTCACAGCTGCCATTATTTGTTATATGACCAGCCTGATGTGCATCTTTTCTTGTCTGCTAATGACTATTCTTTCTTATTTAAAATTGATTATCTTATATTGTTATCTATCCAGTCAACAAATTAAAATGGGTCTGCAATTTTTGAGTACTTCACATTTTTATCAAGTATAGCTGACTCCTTGAAGAAAGCACAACTTGTCATCAGTCACGCAGGTAAATTATGGAGGGTGATTAATTCAACTTATGTCAATTTAGTTTTTGGATATCATTCATATGATTATACCTTATATGATGCCAGAAATACACGTATCTCTATAATATAGATGCCCTTTTAGTTTGATATGTAAAAAGAAAGAAAAACCTCATTAATATTTAATCACAACAAGAAAACCTGCATTTTATACTTTTCTTTTGAGTCGCGGATATATGAAGCAGACTCTGTACCTCACAGAAGTAGGTAACGTCTGCATATATACATCCTACCCTCCCCAGACTTTACTTGTGAAATTACTTCAAAAGTCCTTTAATTTCATTCGATTTAGAAATAATCTTATTCTTACTGCAACAACAATTAACTTTTTTATTATCTATTTGATTGATAAAAAAATGCTATATACTTACTGCAACATTAATTAACTTTAATTATCTATTTGACTGATGAAAAAAGCTATAGACTTACTGCAACAACATTTAACATTTAATATCTATTTGACTGATCAAAAAAACTATGTGTAACCCTCATCAAATTGATGATATTGTTGAGCCTGTTTTGTAATTTGAAACAGTTTGAATTTAATTTACACTCAAATTACGATAAACTTCTTTAAACACTACATTTGTTTCTTCATTTGAAACTTCTCCTTCATCATCATATGTCAAAATCTTTAATCCTTGTCTTAGTGTCACCCGTGATAGTGCGACATATAGCTGGCCATGTGTGAACATTGATTTCTTCAAATATAGCCAAACATGAGATAAAAATTGTCCTTGGCTCTTATTGATCGTCATGGCAAATGATACAACTAATGGAAACTGTCTTCTTTGAAACTTAAAGGGTATTCTTAAATCAGGCGGAGTCAGTGACATTCTTGGTATGAAAACCTTTTGTCCAATCATATGTCCTGATAAGACTTTCGCCTCGATAACCCAATTTCCAATTCTTGTGATAATTAATCTTGTTCCATTACAAAGCCCTGAAGATTGATCTATATTTCTCAATAACATTACAGGTACACCAACTTTTAAAGTGATGGATCCAATCACCCTAAAAAAATGAATTTAGAATATTGAATAATGAATCAGACAAAGTAATAGTATTATAAAGAAATTAGAAAATGTTGGATATCTGTTAATCCTGCAGAATCATTTCAATTGCGTACAAAGCGTTGGTAAAGCGTTGGTATTAAAGCGATCTTTCACTTTCGATCTCATAGCCGAACAACCAAGACTTTTAACTTCCAATGCATTTTTGTGATAGTTATGTCTTTGATGAAGTCTGACATTTTTTAGAGTATGTAGGTATCCATAAATTATGGTAAGGGATAAAAGAATTGGAGTTATTTACGAACTCACAATTTTTCTATGAGTATTTGAAGCTTTCTGTATAACAAAGTAAGGATTTTAAGAGCTAGAAGTGGTATTACATTAGAATTGGACTTAATTTATAGATGAAGGGGAAGAAGAATCAGGGCAGTTAACTATAAGGATAAGAAGTTGCAGTTATGTAGTACGTAAGATTCAACTGTGTTCTGGATAAATAGGATTCAATTGTGTATTGGATAAATAAGATGGTGATAAAAGAGTTATAATATGACTTGGTAACTTATATAAACGACGTCGTTTTAAATTATAGAAGCAAAACGATGTTGTTTTAAGTTCCAGATCGAAAGTCCTCCCAGTCAGCCCTGTTAAAGACCTGGCACCATTTGATTGGATTACATTTTCACGTAGGCGCAAGTAAAATTCACGCCTGGAGGTTGCAAAATCGGAGGTCATATTTGTTCAGGTTTTGAATATTTAAAGGTCTTATTTCTGTACTATCAATGTTTAAGGTCAAAGTTATAATTTAGTGTCAAGTTTAGGGTCATATTTATCTATTATGCCATGAATCTTCTATCTCCATTCCGCTATGTTCCGGATAATTTTATTATACTAAAGAATATTTGACCTTTAAGAAAAATAGGTAGTTGTGTAAAACTAGACAACCTCTAAATTTCACACGGAACATCTATGTCATCTACAGAGATAACAGTTGTAACCAAGGGTATTACAAACTGTAATGAACTATTTTCCATTCAAATTATTTGATCGTCTTCTCCTACCAGATAACACAGAACAGATCATGCTTCATTTCCAAACACTACTGTTGACTTACATTAATCTACCAAAAGCCAAGAGCGCGGGTCCCTAGGTATCATGGGGCTGGCTTGACCCCATTCCACAAAAGTTGAATACAATTGAAGAGGGGAACATGGAACTCCAAAAAATCAAGTGTATGGATCGTAAAATAGAATCGTCTGAACATATAATGGAAGACTACATAATCCATGACCTATACAAAAGTTACGTTCACTTAACTAACAAAGAAGTTGGACTAGTCAAATCTCTTTCGTATGCTTGGTAGGTGGCGTTTTATCTAGTCGGCATAGCCCCTGCACTTCTCTGGGAAGTTGTTAATGAGAAGAATAAAAAATAGTATTCCCGCTAGATGATGCTTGTTTAGCAAAATAGTCTGCCACACCATTAGCTTCTCAAAAGCGGTGTGATTTTTCAAATTTCTAAGCATGTCCACGATGATTAGCGAATCCAGTTCCAAGTGAAGCTTAGTATATCCATTACTAGGGCACCATTTGAGCCGTAATTGGCAGCAACAGGTTACATAATCCATACATAGTCATAAACAGGTTACATACTTAAATTAAACGTCAAATTAAATAACACAGTAATGCATAGACAAATCTTGAATGTTTTTTTTTTTTCACTTCTAACACTAGCGAATAAAATTAGCTTCACCCGAAATGGTGATTCATACCAATCAAAACATTTGAAACAAGATCGAGCATTCAACTGTACAAATTGGAGGAACATTAGTGACAGTTTGATACATACAACAAACCTAACAAGATAAATTTATTCATACATTATAGTTTTTATAAATTTATTCATACATTATAGTTTTTACAACTCCAAAAATCGCCTTCCGGAATTGTCATCCGACCATGAAATTTCAACTCGGTCAGAAATCCACATTTACAAAAGAGTCATCAACACAGTATGAAGAGAAAGAGTATTATAACCCAAGAAATTTGGCAATTAAAGAAGAGAAGAAGAAGAAAAAATTGGTTCAAACTTAAGGTGTGATTTAATGGGGGGAAAAGTTAAATATGAACAAAGGGTACTGGATAAGAGAAAATTGCTCGGATGGTAAGCTCACCTCAACTCCGACATTAAGATTGTGAGTTCGAGTCACCAAAGGAAACAAAAGGGTGGGAGCTCCTAGGGAGGGGTGAGAAAAAAAAGGCTATGGTAGCCATTGGGGATGGTAGAAAATTGAAGGGAAAAAAAAAAAAAAAAGGAATTATTACCGTTTAAGCTTATGTAGCATTTTCTTAAGTCTCTCACGTGCCCACAAAGACCTGAGATCACTTGCTGCACCATGTTGCATATCGGGTGAGGTTTTAAATTCACCTAGTCAAGTATACACTGAGTTCTTCTGTGACAAGTTTAGGATAGCTTTCAAAAAACTACTTTAAGGGCAAGTATGAAAAATATTGAAGGGTGGAAAAAAGTATATCATGCAAGGAACCTGAAAACAGGCCAAAATATAGCTGTGAAGGTAATTGACAAAGAAAAAGTCATGAAAGTTGGCCTAATTGACCAAATCAAAGGTGAAATTTCTGTCATGAGGTTAATTAGACATCCAAATGTTGTTGAACTTTATGAAGTAATGGCTAGCAAAACAAAAATTTATTTTGCAATGGAATATGTTAAGGGTGGTGAATTATTCAATAAGGTTGCTAAAGGGAGGCTTAGGGAATCCGCGGCTCGTAAATACTTCCAACAATTAATCGTGGCTGTTGATTTCTTTCATAGCCGAGGTGTATCATCGCGACCTGAAACCTGAAAATATACTCATGTATGAAACCGGAAGCCTAAAGGTCTCCGATTTTGGCTTGAGTGCTCTTTACGAGACCAAAAGACAAGACGGACTCCTCCACACAACATGTGGAACTCCAGCACGTCGCGCCGGAGGTCATAAATAAGAGAGGACACGATGGCGAAAAGGCGGATATTTGGTCAAGTTGGGTCATATTTTTTGTCTTGTTAGGAGGTTATCTTCCATTCCATGATGCAAATTTGATGGTAATGTACAAGAAAATTAGTAAAGGGGAACTCAAATGTCCTGAACATTTCCCTTCTGAAGTGGAAAACCTTCTTTCATGAATTCTTGATCCAAATCCACTTTCAAGAATCACATTAGCTAAGTTAATGAACAATAATTGGTTCAAGAAAGGATTCAAACAAATTGATAAACCACCAATTTTGGATCAAGAACAGGACGAATCACCTCGTAGTATTTTCAATATTGTGGATGATTCAGATGCAGAAAGTTATTCAGGACACAAAGAGCAAAGTCCAACAACAATGAAGCCTACTTGTTTGAATGCTTTTGATATCATTTCTCTTTCTCCTGCTTTTATCTCTCTAACTTGTCTGAGAAAGATAAGAGCTGTAGATCAGATGCTAGATTCACGACATAAAATTCAGCTTCTACTATTGTCCCGAGGCTAGAGGAAGTAGCTTCGATGGGGAGCTTTAAGGTATGCTATCAGAAATGTATGATGACCATCTCACTTTAATGCTTAAACTGTTAGGGAGAACACACTTTATTTATTTGATTATTATTTGACATGTCCAATCATGCTCGTATATGGGCCTGTCTAATTCTTTTTCTTATCATGTGAGAACGTAAAATTCATTTTTATGTGGTCTCATTCTATGTTGAAATTTTGCAATACAAAATTTGGAAATTTCACTAAGATAGTTCAACGGTTAATTTCACACTATATAATTTCTGCTTCACTTGCGGGTTCATCTCATCTAAAAGTCTAATCTGGGCACCTTTACCTTATGTAGCTTCTTCTTTGTGACCCTCTTAACTAAAAGTTTAATATCTTATAAGAGTCGTAATACATAAACGTGCCCTTTAACTTGGCCTTATCTAGCATCTATATATGCCTTCCAACTTCAGGTGTGCACAAGTTGACACATGCGTTCTCTGTGGAGTCCTACATGGAAATTCATATCCTACATGACGTTTTACATGTATTCTGCGTGTGTCTATGAACAAACTTTATTTACGCCAGCTTTCCACAAGTGAATAATAATGACGGGACGGTTAAAATGCAAGGAAGGGAGTGAAGGACAACTAGCAATTGATGCAGACATATTTGAGATTACGCCAGCTTTCCATGTAGTAGAAGTGAAAAGAAATCAGGATATACAGCAGAATACAGGAATTTTGTGATCAAGGCTTAAAGCCTTCTCTAAAAGATATAGTTTGGACATGGCAAGGCAATGAGCAACAACAAGTGGAAAATCAAGAAATCAAAACTTAGAGGTAAGAATGTGAAAACAAAAAGAATGGAGGTTGATTTTGTACTTAATTGAAAGAAGAGAAATTTCGAAACTTAACTATCTTTCTTCATTTATCATTGTGGGACCTATAGGTCACATATTCAAGTCGTGGAGTCGGTCACTGATGGCAAGTTGCCGGTACTGTCACACCCCTTTTTCTAACTCCAAAAAGAATTAGATTCAAGATTCGAAAGGGTTTTTATTATTAAAGTGACAAAATGAAGAAAATTTATTTCGAAAAAGAATTATTTATATTTTTTGATTCGGAGGCTCCACTTGGCATAATCGGGTGTGCCAAGTCACCTTTGGAAATCCTTTTTCAAAACTGTGTTTGACTCTCTTAAACTAGTTTGCGAACAGAGATTCCGGCTAAGGAATTCTGTTGACCGAGGGAAAGGTGTTAGGCACCCCTCGATCCCGTGGTTCGACCACGGTCGCTTGGTGGAGCGTATCGACTAATTGTGACACTAAGAATGTCTAAACCACACAAAAATACATAAAAAAATCAAGCAAGCAAACAAAATAAAACAATTCAAAATTTAGTGTCCAGTCCAATTATACAATCCAAAAAAAAATGCAGAAATATAAACCTATCCAACCTACACTAATCCTAACTACACTCCCGTGCTTTACCTGATGCCTCGGGCCTTGATCACGAACCATCTTCGAAGACATACTACGTCGGGGCATTCCCCGGTGAATAAATACATGAAACGTCGAGGCATTCCCCAGCCAAATAAATACACTTGAATCAAATACGATAAACTAGAAAGAAACATTCACACGCATATTCAAACATTCAACCAAAACACAAGTTCTAAATTTACCTATCTGCACCTACGTTGCCTATCCATTTCGGCCAAAGCATACTACAATTGTGTTCAACAGCATGAACCGAAATTAATTCAAATTCAGCGTCATCAATATCCATTTCAAGTCAAACCAAACAATTCAAATTACTTCATTAGTCTGCGATTCCAATCCCCCACATTTATACACGATAGTTTTTAAACCCGTGCACAATTATCCTTCCATATCATCATCGATTTCATGCTAACGACTACTTATTCAGGTAAAACAACATCAATCACCAACAAAATGTTCAATTAACAAACAATACACTACCACAACATCCACTTACTAAATATCATAATAAGGAAATCAAAGAGTAAGGATTAGAAATAGACCTTCGAAGAAACGATTTCATGATAATATGAGTTAAAAGAGATCCGCAGTCGAAACCCCTAATAGAAACCTCTACGACGAACCAACTCAATACAAAAACCAAACTCGAAATCTGATTCAAATATCAAATTTACAAAGCAAGGAACCCCAACGATGAATAACCAAATCAGTATCAAGAAACCCCCACCTAAACAGATTTGAAAATCGATGAAAAGTCTCAAAATTAAACAACCAACCTAGAATTGAACGCCAACAACAAAAAGTCAAACCCGATTTCGGGTAGAAAACTGAGGGCGAGTACAAATTTGAACTCCGATGAGCTACCCGCGATAGAAATTGACTGGAATAGACCAGATTCTAGCTAGATTTTGTCCAAAAATTAATAAGACCGAGAGAATTTAGGGGGATTTCAGGATGGAGCAGGCCTAGACGATGAGTTTAACGTCGATTTCGGCTAGATTTCACCAGAATCCGAAGAGAAACGATCGAATAATGGTCTTTTGTTTCGTTCTCTCTCCTCTCTTTCTACTTTTGCTCTTTTTCTTTTCTTTTTTGATCATCCACTTCGCGATCTCTCTACTCTGTGCGTGTGAGTTTACTGTGTGTATGTGTGTGCAGCAGTGTGTGCGTGAGGATTCTATATTTTTTATGGAGTGATAAGAGAGTGTTGGTGAAGTTGTTAATGGAGAAGAAAAGAATGAAAAAATGGAGTCCCTTTCCCCTCCTTTATCAGTTTTGTGCAAATGGTGTATATGTATATTGTGAAGGTGATGTGTAAATGATGGTCCTTTCTTTGTTAGGTGTACCATGTGGGTCCCCCTTCTTTTTGTTGTTAATGTATTATGTGAGGATAAAAATGTGAGTGGGTAGGGAGGTGAAAACTTTTGATTGAGTATGTTGTTAGGATAAGATAAATTAGTTAAAGGTATTGTTTTTGTTTATTTTTGTATTTTTGTGGGATATAATTATATGGGGTTGGCCACATGGTAAGGTGAACCAAAAATGAATAAAATTAGACTTCGGGAGGGACAAAATTACAACCCTTGGGAGTGACACTTGTCTATATCTTGCGTGAATGCAAGATACCCTTTTTTTCTTTTCATGTAGGCTTTATAATAACATTTTTTTGCCATTGCTCTTTTTGTTTGTTGTGTTGATGTTCTATGTCATCAGTGATTCCCATGTAAAACATTTACTATATTAATTGATATTTGTATTCATGTTAATTCATCTATCAATTTTTTAAAAAACTATTCGGCTTGAGATTTCCAAGAGGATTAATTTGGTTTTTGTTATTAAATTTATATTTACAAGTTCCCCCATTTTGCAACATTAATATTAAGAGGAAATCAAGTGCTAAAACAAAGCAAAGAAAGAAATGATTACATTATTCCACTAATTTAGAAAACATTTGCAACAAAGAAGTGACTTGAAGCGACTAGATATTCCAAGAACATGCTTAGCACGCAAGAAGTTGAATCTTGATCTTCTGCAGCATCCCTACAACATCTTTCATGTTAGTCCTTCTCGTCGGATATTCAGCACAACAATCTAATGCCACTTTCATTATTGATGCCACAACATCTAGCTCCTTCTGTAAGCGATTGCCAGTTGATGTTAGCAAGTTGGAATCTACGACGTCCATTATTGCCTCTGGAAATGAATAACTCACCCATTTCTTCAAGCTAAGATCTCTCTCAAACTCATTAGGCTTTCTCCTAGTAAACGTTTCCAGCAACATGATCCCATAGCTATAGACATCACACTTTGTTGATACCAAACCATCCCGTCCATACTCTACAGTCAAACAATTAATTTAAAGATGCAATATACTTTCTAGGTAGGGAAAAGAAAACGACAAATCAGCAAAACTAAAAGACGTACCTGTTGCAATATAACCCAGTGTTGCTAAAGTTTTGTGTATAAATCACTCTCATCTTCACCAAGAAGTTTTGAGATGCCAAAGTCGCTTAGGTGGGCAGCCATATCCTCATCCAGCAAGACGTTACTAGGCTTCATATCACAGTGAATCAATGGCAATGCGCACCCATGATGGAGATATTCCAATGCACATACCACATCTATCATTATGCTTAGTCGAGGAAGTAGTTGTGTGAGTACAAATACTTCTCAAGACTTCCATTAGGCATATACTCGAGCACTAAAGCCTTAAAATCAAGGTTGGAACAACTAGTGATGACTTTTACGAGATTCCTATGGCGAAGGCTGTGCAGAACTTCACATTCTGTATCAAAGCTCCTGAATGTCGCATCTAGTTGCAGATTGAACACTTTAACTGCAATGGCAGTTCCACTTCTGAGAACGCCTTTGTTAACAGAGCCAAAACTTCCAGAACCAATCAGATTGCTCTCCATAAGTGCATTAGTTGCTTGTAGCAATTCATAGTATGAAATTCTTTCTCTTGTTATGGCAGACAATGCATCTGCTTGTTGAGGAGCTCTTTTACCTCTTCTATACCTTATCCATATAAACACAAAAGTGATAGGAACAAATAAAAGTGCTAGTCCTAGCAAAAGAAATAGAACTAGCAATTTTTTCCTATTTGATCTGTGCTTTGATGAAGTGGGGCATGCCGGGACACTAAATCTTGAAGAACTACACAATGCTTCATTGTGGATGAACAACTGACTCGATAGGTTCTTGAAAGGACCTTCCGAGGGTATTTCACCATACAATTTGTCGTAAGAAACATTGAAATACTTGAGGTATTGAAGTTTCTCCAAAGACTTGGGAATAAGTCCAGATATATTGTTATGAGAAAGGTCTAGGAATTCCAAACCTACCATGTTGCTCATTGAGTCAAGTGTGCCAGATTCTGCAATCCTCCAATTTCTCTAGGAATGCCATTTGAGAACTGATTCATTGACATATCTATCAGTATCGCAGCCTTTAGATTTCCAATTTTCGGAGGTAATGAACCTACCATGTTGTTTGACGATAAGTCAAGAACCACTAGATCTTGAAGGTTCCTTAAGCTTGGTGGTATATTGGAACTCAATTTATTGGAACCCAGATGTATCTCCCTAAGGGAAGTAATATTCCCTAAACAATTAGGAAAAGACCCTGAAAGTTTATTTTAACACTAGTAAATATCACCCAAATGCTCCAATTTACTTATATGATCTCCAATAAATCCTGTAAGTTTGTTCTTACTCAAGTTGAAGCGCTGGAGGCTTCTCAAGTTGCCAATTGATGTTGGAATTGATCCGACAAAGTTATTTCCAGAAAGATCAAGGTCTAATAAGCTGCTTAAGTTCCCAACTTCATTTGGAATTCACCCTTTGATTTTGCAATTGTGGGCGTAAAATTTTTTAAGAGAGGTGGAAAGGTTCCCCGTAGAGGCTGGAAGCATGCTGTTTAGAGGGTTTAAAGATAGAGAAACAGTTGTTGTGTTTCTGTAATTGGTTAAGGAAGTTAGGAAGCTTAACGAAGAGTCGCTGGTTAAATTGTTTCTCTCCAAGTTTAGAATTTGTAGATGAGTCAAATATCCAAGAGAATTGGGAATCAAACCACTGAGTTTGTTGCCTTGGAGACCTAGAATAGTAATTTTTGAACAATTGGAGATAAAATGAGGAATGGTACCAACAAGATTGGTTAAGCCACCCAGATAGTCTTTCAATATTGCGTAAAATAGAACACATGTTTGGTGGGAGGCTTCCTGATAGATTGTTGAATGAAAAATCAATTTCTCTCAGCCCGGATATGTTGAAGATCTCCATATCAAGTGAACCACTAAAACTATTAACTGAAAGACCTAGTAGTTCCAACTTATGAGATTGCTTATCTCTTTGGGTATTTCACCTGGAAATAAATATAGTAGATTACTAGTGAGTTTAAATAGTTGGTTAAATATAGTAAACCTAATTTTGATAAGATATAAGAATTGCGTCTTGTTTAAGTTGTCAATCTCCCATGGTAAAATCCACTAAGATTTTAACATTTATATTGTTGGAAATACGAAAGTATTAAAAGAAAAAAGAAAAAAGAAAAAAAATACGTATAGAAGATAATATATTTGAACAGAGCCATTAATATGGCTTTTCTCCATGCCTAATGTCACCAAACTTAGATACCTCAATTGATTCAGTAACTGAAATTATCGCTGAAGTTACTGTCTAATAAAATAAAATTCTGAAACAATTAGATACAAGCACTCATAAGATAAAAACATACCTGTGAAATCATTATATGATAAAGACAATACTTGAAGTTGTGAACAATTTGACAAGCTTGTAGGCATACGACCATGAAGCTTATTTTCAGATAGATAACGCCCTTTGAGTATTGGTACACCATGGCATAAACCAGTGGGGAGATTTCCTGATAAGCTATTGCCTGTAAATTCAATGACTTCGATTCTTGAGATATTGAAAATTGTGAATGGTATAGAACCCGTAAGATGATTAGCTTGTACGGATATCACTTTCATGCTGTGAAAATTACCGATCCCTTCTAGAATGTTTCCTTGAAGTGAATTATAAGATATTTTTAAAGTCTCCAACATTGAGGCATTAGAGAGGGATGGAGGAATAAAGCCTACGAGCTCGTTACCTTTCAAGTTTAATACTCTAAGGTTTAGAAGATTTCCAATCACTTTTGGGATTTGACCCTCTATGGAATTGGAATTCAGATTCAAAGTCTCAAGTGTGGACATATTAGAAAATGAAGAAGGAATGGAATCAGTGAAACTATTATTTCCAAGATTTAGAAATTGAAGCTGGTGTAAAATCCCAAACCAAGAAGGAACCTTCCCTCTAAAGTTGTTGACACTTAAATCAAGAAACTTAAGCCGACGCAGGTGTGCCATCTCTTGAGGCAAATTTCCACGGAAACTGTTGCCACCCAAGTCAAGAGAAACAAGAAACGTGAGGTTTCCAATATCATGGGGTATTACACCCGTAAGAGCCATGTTGGAGAGATTCAAGAATTTCACTCTCTGATGACGAGAGCCACAAGTGGCTCCAACCCAATGGTAAACAAATGTAGCGGAAGACCAGCTTTCATCCAACAAGTGAAATGGATCTAAAATGATTTGAGATTTTAAAGAAAGAAGAGCTAATTGATCAATGGTAGTGTTGTTTTGGGTCATAGCTAAACTAACCATAACATAGTGAAGCAACAAGAGAAAAGAGGTGAATATTTTCTCCATAATTGCATAAATTAGTAGGAAAATGGTATGGCTAGTAACCTTTGGTATTTGAGACTTTATATAGTGAAAATTTTTAATAATATCTTTTTTTGGATACTTTTCTTTTAAATCCTTTTTTTGAATATTGTTCCCCAACTTATTTTATTTGGCAAAAGTGCACATATAGTCTCATTAGAGTATCTATAACTAACTTGGGGGTTTAGGTCACAGGTAACAAAAGAGATTTAAAATGAGGTGTAGGTGACATAAGCCTTAATAATTGAGTAGAGGTGACAATTACTTAATTACGGATTAAGAAAGTTTGAAAATTTTCAAAATAACTCATAAGTTTTTAAATTTACACATTGATCCAAATGTTAGTTAATATATAACGGGGAACGATGAGAAAAAAGACGCCTTTTTCTGTTTCCCCATCCATTGTTATTTTCTCTCTCTTCGCGATATTTATTGTTCATTGTTACTGTTTCTTTATTCATCATCTTCTGATTCATTATCATCATCTTATACTTCATTATCATCCTCATATTCTTCTTGTTGACCATTGTAGTTGTTGTTGTTGTTGTTACCTCAACTGCTGCTCTTTGACCAAATTTTTATGTCAAATTTTGTTTCGTAAATCACTTTCAACTTTGGAATTTACTTGAGAGGAGACTTTGGTAAGTCAGATTATGCTTTTTAGTTAAATCTGGATAACTGCTAGTGTGTTGTTTTTTCAACAATAGCTAGTCGCGAACATGAATGCAATACAAGAGCAATCTGTTTAACAGATCCATTATCTGCGGCACCAGATAAATGTTCTGTTGTAACAGTACACTCATGTTGGATTTATGTTTATGGGTTCTAGGTGCCCGTAATATGAATCGAATAGATGGGTATTCTGTTGCACCAGATTAGTAATCTGTTTCAACAGATAAATAATCTATTTCATCAGATTCTAAAATTTTTTGAACAACAAAATACAACTCCTGTCACACACAAACCTAATAGATAACTCATATGTTCTTTCTATTGATACTGGAATCAAATTATTCTTTAATTGTAGAAATGTCATTCTTTAAGAAATAGATATAGACAGCACAAAAATTAAATAAGAAATAAAAAGTCAAGTGCATCAAACATAAATTTTTATAAAACAAACAAAAAAAATACTTAGATAAAAGAAAAAAAAACTTAATTATTATTATCATCATTATTATTTGTATGGTCAGCCGGCCAATCTTCAATGGGCAGCAGCAGCGCCCTCCTCAGCCTGCGGATCTCCCGCAACATCCTTACTCTGAAGGCGGCCAACTCCCAATGCAGTTCATGAACCTTCTTCTGTTGTTCCCGCATGGCGTCTCGTAAAATAGCGACATCCCACATAGGATCAGTCATATCTAGAAAATGCATAAGTTGACAAAACACACGTAAAAATAAAAGTAAAGAAAACAAAAAATTCGAATGTAATGTAATATACAACAAATATTTACACAAAAATCAAGAAAAAAACTTACCAGAGACAGGAAAAAGCTATCAAGTTCTTGAATAGAAAGTAGTTGAAGGTGTAACTAGAGCAAGGAATAAATAGTGTGTAGTAGAACGAACGACTGAGTAAGGAGAGACCTATTTATAGAGGATTGAACTTGAATGAGTTAGGAAAAAATTTGAAACTGTTCACCTCCATTTATTAATGACATTCTTGATTACTGTAAAAAGTTATGAATTAATTAAATTAAGGAATATTGTGATAAGTCATGACTTTTTAGATTTATAATTACTAAAATAATTAGTTCTTTCCAGGAATCATTTTTTTACACTGAGTTGGACAACAGATTATATATCTGTTGCATCAAAAAAATTATTTGTTACAACAGATATATCATCCGTTGCAACAAATAGATAACCTATTGCATAAGATAATATATCTATTGCAACATATATATATATATATATATATATATATATATATATATATATATATTAAAAAAAATTATTTTCATGACATCCAAATTTTCTGACTTTTTAATTATATAAATTAATAAAGCAGATTTAAAGGCACAACTGTTCACCTCCATTTATTAATGACATTCTTGATTACTATAAAAAGTTATGACTTAATTAAATTAAGCAATATTGTGATAAGTCATGACTTTTCAGCTTTATAATTATTAAAATAATTAGTTCTTTCCAACAACTATTTTTTTACACTGAGTTGGACAACAGATTATATATCTATTGCATTAGATAAATCATCTGTTACAATAGATATATCATCCGTTACAACAAATAGTTAACCTGTTGCATCAAATAATATATTTGTTGCAACATATAATATATATATTTTTAAAAAAAATAAATTATCTTCATGACATCCAAATTTTTTGAATTTTTAATTATATAAATTAATAAAGAAGATTAAAAACAAGAATATTTCTGGTGACATTCAATTTGCTTTCTATCTCCTCTTAGCCTTAATCTCTAATGGAGAGAATGAAACTGAAATCGTCTTTGATCGAATGACACTACTGTTAGATATCAATTCCTTTACATCAGCACTTAATGCATTAACAGTATTAATCACACCATCATGTTTTGCCTTGCACTCTTCACATTTGTATGCACAAGATAAGTAAGAAGGGGAAAGATTGATCATTCATCTACCATATAGAGGACAATATATCCGTCATGCAAAAGTCTAAACCGTCGCTAGAAATGATTGCCATAGCTAAAATCTGTAGAAGGCATGACAAATAAACATGAGTAACATCCAACATTAAATCTTAACAAGGTATCAAAACCATATTCATAGCCCCTCAGCCTTATCAGTTCAGACCTACCAAACTTGACTGTAAAATTACATATATCTTGTTTGAATGATCTATGACTAATCGGTTAAAACAACATTCACAAAATCAGTGTACTCTATGTGTGTTTCCACGATAACATTATCAGTAATACACACCTCCCACATATGAAGTGGTTCCATCTGCATGTAGCTTATTTCTCCGAACCTATCTTTACTGCAGCCTCTTGTGATGGTCAGGAAAAAGTTGATCGACTTTCAGTTCCTTTGATATCTACAAAGAAGAAGGTAAAAATTTATGCCACAGAAAGAAAATTGTCCTTCTATTGCAACAGATGTAGAGTCTATTGCATCAGATGAGGAGTCTGTTGTATCAGATATGGAGTCTGTTGCGTCAGATGTGGAGTCTGATACAATAGATATAGAGTCTGTTAGAATACATAGCAGCCTTGCTGGTGGTTTGATTTGTTCCTGGAAGTTGTTTCGTTTGTTGTAACATCAACAACATCATAAACTACAAACAACAAACAAAAAACATCAACAACAAAGAAAACAACAACATTTACTCCAACAACGTCATCAACAACAAAGAAGCATACATCCTATGTTCCAACACCATCAACAACCAGGAATGGACCCACATGGAGTCCTCCGGGTGCGCGAGCATAGACTGAACTCGTATTGAACTTTATATACATATATGGAAATTAAGAAAAAACTTATATAATCTAATCAGTAAGAACCCATAGTAAGAGTTGTTTGGTTAGCCTAATTGTTGTTTATGGGTGCTTAAGGCTATTTATTTCTTTTGGTCTTGAGTTCAATTCCCACTCAGCAGATATATTTTTAATTTTGGTAACCAACTCTTCTCTCCTTATTCACTTTAAACTTTCTTTTATTTTTTTTTCCCTTACTCCTTGTGTTGATTGTTCGGACTCCATTATTTTTAAGCTAAGAAGCACCCACCATCTAAAAAACCTGGATCCACCGCTGTCAACAACACCACACCACAAGTTCCAACAACGCCAACCCCACCAACAACATCAATAACAGCATCAACAACAAAGAAATAAACAAAATACATAAAAAAAAAAAAAAATAATACTGCCAACAAGGCTTTTAAACTTCTCCCAACAAATGACTTTTTTTTGCATCTTGTAATAAAAATTCTCGGTTTATTTATTCAACAAATAAAAGTTCCTTCAAATTTTTAAAATAAATATGATATGGGAAAGTGGTAATTAAATAAAAAAAAAAAGATGTAAATAACTTGCAAAAAGATGACGAGAATGAAAGAGCAATAGTGAATTATATCATACCTTAATGTTAAAAGGGGGTCAAAATAGCAATTCAGTCGAGGAATCTAATAAAGATATGGATATGGATCGGTTTAGATCCGAACGAAAATTTATGAGAAAGATGAGAGAAAAAAAGGTTGTGATACCCTAAAGAGGATAGAAAGAAAAAAGATGAGAGACGAATAAAATAAATTTAGGGCTAAAGGAGAGGAGAGGAGAGATGAAATAATTCTAATTTCTCGATGTACTACCCTTAATATTAAATGACTATACAAAGTGAATTTATTCAAATTTATATTTTCAATGCATAATTAATAAGGCTAATTTGGTAGTAAAATAAACCCCTAATTAATATTGTCTTAATGGGTGTGCCAAGTCAATATGAAACGGAAGAAGTATTAGGGGTTTCAATATTCATTAATTAATATTCACTAATAATTTGAGGGGCACGAGGAAGAAAACGGGTGACATTGAAAAGACAGGACAAGACTACTCAATGAAATTTTTGAGTTATCCAAGAAACATTTTTTACTGTTTTTAGTACTTCTACTACTTTATCTACTCGGACAGAAGCTTGCTTTAAAATTAAAAAAAAAATTCAAACAGATATGTCGTCTATTGCAACAGATATAAATATCTGTTTGAAAATTCCCAACAGCTCAGTCATCTATGACAACAGATGGAAATGTCCATTTGATAACTAAATCAAAAATGTCATCTGTTACAACAGAGATCAATATCTGTTTGAAAATTTCCAATAGCTCAGTCATCCGTCATAACAGATGCAAATGTCTATTTGATAATTAAATCAGATATGTCATCTGTTGAAACAGATATTGCTATCTGTTTGAAATTCTCCAACAGCTCAGTCGTTTGTTGCAACAGATTTCATTGCAATTGATTTAGGTGGAACTAGGGATGAAAGAATGAGCTCCTCATTAACTTAATGTTAAGATTAATAATAGTACCTACATTAATCTAGGTAGAACGAGGGATGAATGAATGAGCACAGGGTTAACTACAAATCCAATTGAGTCGTTGTATTTGCATGGTGTTAGTATTGCGTTCATCTCAACCTGAGTCGTCGATTAATCACTCTGAGTTGAAATGAGTTCTCATTAACTTAATGTTAAGATTAATAATAGTACCTACATTGATCTAGGTGGAACTAGGGATGGATGAATGAGCTCAAAGGGTCAACTACAACTTCAATTGAGTCTTTGGCAATTGCATGATGAGATAGTACTGCATTCCTCCCAATAAGAGTCATCGATCAATCACTCTGAGATAAACCGATTCTTACTATCTCGTATGTTCAAATAATACCTTAATTGAATAATCTGGGACTAGGGGTGATTTCTCATAGGGTCAACTACAACTTTAATTGAGTCTTTTCATAATTGCATGATGAGATGGATTGTGTTCCTCCCGACAAGAATCGTCGATCGATCACTCTGAGCCGAACAAATTCTTACTACCTCATATGTTCAACTAATACCTTAATTGATTAATATAGGACAAGGGGTGAGTTCTCATAATGTCAACTACAATAGATGACAATGCCTATTTGTTAATTTACAACAGATGGGTAATATATTACGACATTGACTTAATCCATATGATAATTTACAACAGATGGGTAATTTGTTGCAACAGATGACTTAAACTGTTTGATAGTTTACAAAAGATTCATGATCTGCCATAACAAATGACGTAATCTGTTTACTATTTTACAACAAATACATAATATATTACAACAGATTACATAATCTGTTTAATTTGATCCAACAGAAAAGACATATATTGTAACAAGTTGAACATTTGTTTATATATAATTCAATTGAGTTCATATGTTATACTAATACCTTAATTGAATGTGAGTTATCATAGGGTCAACTACAACTTCAATTTAGTCTTTTGGCAATTGCATGATCAGACGGTACTCGTTCCTCCCAACCAGAGTTGTCAATCGATCACTCTGAGCCAAACTAATTCTTACTACCTTATATGTTAGACTAATACCTTAATTGATTAATCTAGGAAGAAGGTACTAATACCTTAATTAAATAATCTAGGACTAGGGGTGAGTTCTCATAGGGTCAACTACAACTTCAATTGAGTTTTTTGGCAATTGCATGATCAGACGGTACTCGTTCCTCCCGACCAGAGTTGTCGATCGATCACTCTGAGCCAAACTAATTCTTACTACCTCATATGTTAGACTAATACCTTAATTAATTAATCTAGGACTAGGTTACTAATACCTTAATTAAATAATCTAGGACTAGGGGTGAGTTCTCATAGGGTCAGCCACAACAGATGGCAGTGCCTATTTGATAATTTACAATATATGGTAATCTGTTGCGACATATGACAATCAATTTGATAATTAACAACAGATGGATAATCTGTCGCAATAGATGACTTAATCTGTTTGATAATTTACAATAGATTTGTAATCTGTTGTTACCTAATATGATTAACAATTTACAACAGATGAGAAATCTGATGCAACATGTTGAACATTTGTTTTTTACAATTTCAATTGAGTTCATATGTTAGACTAATAGTACCTAAATTGATTAATCTAGCACCAAGGGGAGTTTTCATAGGGTCAACTAGAGTACTCGGTCAACTACAACTTTAATTGTTTTTATACGATTTCAATTGAATTACCCTTTTGGCAGTTGCATAATGACAGGGTTAAAATTAAGTATATATTTTATGATTTTAAAAATAATTAAGATCAATTTGGACCAAATTAACATTTTCAAAAATACTTGTCATCCTTTTCCAAAATACAAATCAACCCATACAAAATGTTTCATCATTTCAAATATGGAGGTCTCGCTCTTTCAACTTATTCTTACTCAACAATACAGTACAGACAATAACTACTAAACAAATTTGCTCAACCCTCCACAACAGATCGTTTTTCTTCTCATTTTTGACCACATAGGTGTTATTTTCGACTTTATTCTTACTTGTATCAGTCGTTTTCTTTGTCTTTGTAGGAAACAGAGTTCAAGAAGAGCTCTATATTTTCTATTTTTTTCTAAAAAATAAGGGCTTTTAAGTTAATGATGAAAAATGAAACTTTTATTTGTATTATCTTCGAGAATGGGTTTACAATTTTGAGTTTTGATGGTAAAATAGTAGGAAGAACTCAAGAAATCCCTAGTTTCTGTCCCAGTGTTCCGTTGAATATCGTGGTATTATTGGATGGTGTTTTTAATAGTGGTTTTGGTGGTGGTGGTGTTTGTGGTTGTCGTGATGGCACTGGTAGTGGCATTAGTTGGTAGTGTTTGTGGTGTCTGTCGATGGTGTCGTTATTCGTGGTATTTATTTGTTGGCATTGGTTGGTGGTATTTGTGGTGGTGGATGTTGGTGTGTCAGTATTCGTGGTGTTTGTAATGTATTTTTTAAAATCTATCCATACATCAATTGTAATGTAATTTTTGTTTCTGTAATGTAATTTTTTGTTTCTTTGTCTGTAGGTAAAACATGTCTCCCAAAGAAAAGAAAGTGAAAGTGGATCAACGTCTGACCACCCACAAAAAAAGGCTACAGTACAGAGGGATTCGGAGGAGCTTCCTGAAAGGGAAAAGTGAAACTGAGGAGAGATATGAAAACAACATTGAGGGAGGTGGACAAGGGTCTGTAAATGGTGATGAAGAAAATAAAAGCGAGAAAAAGGAGGAATTGAAGAGTGAGAAATATAAAGAGGATGATCATCAACATGATGATAATGGATCACCGATGGGGCGTGATTAATATTGACATCCCAGCATAATCTTATCAAAATTTTTTGTATTGATAGGTTTCAAGTTGCGATGCCGATAAATGACCCAGAAGGAAAACAACTAACTAGACAAATTGTACTTAAATGTCAGATGGGAAAAATTTTTGAACATTTTATGAAAATTATGAAGAACGAAAACATAGGCAGACTTTTTAAGAAGAGCTTCTTTGGATGCTTTCTTGAGCTGCCTGAGGACCCCTCTGCTCGTATTTGTTTCCCTATAATGATGGTATATGGTATTCTCAAGTGCAGGATCAAGTATGTAGGGGATGATAAAGATCCGGAGGAGGGGGCAAGAAGAAGATGGATGAAATCTAGATCAACTATTGTGGCATGCCTATTTATTTTGGCTTGCAAGATTTTTCCATAGTGACGGGCTTGAGATGCCATCGTCCAGAAGGACCACCACCCCGCAAAAGATCTAAGGCAATAAAATGCAAGGAAAAAATAGATGGGTTGTTTGACATTGCTCGACGTGGCTACAAAGCATCAAATTTGTTGACAGATCTCGAGGATAAAACCATACCATAGCAGTACAGGTATCAATTGTGCTTAGTTTGGTTTACCCATTCGGTTATACTGCAAGAGACGTCAACAAGGTCATGAAAGATGATTTGTCGGCGCCTGCTGAGGATTTTGATAAATTCAACAATTATCCCTGGAGATATGACAGCTTCTACTTGACTGTCCAATATTTACTGACAAAGCTATCCTCAGAGACGACCACATTACATGGCTTTACTTGGGCTTTCATGGTAAAATTAATCACTAATTTTACTCATCCATTAATTTTTATTGAATATAGTTATTATGAATTTTTTTTTGCTTGCTTCCTGTTTATATTTTTTAGGCTTGGGCATTTGAAGTCATTCCTCCCCTCCGAAAGCAGTTAATGGATTACCCTGATGAGAAGGTTTCTCATCCAAGGATTTTAGGTGGTTGGCTGCAAAGAGCAACACTAATATTAAGGAGGAGGATCTCTTTAACCCTTCGGATGATGCAGTATGTCTTCTTCAAGTAAAATAATTCTACTCAAAGAAAGATATTGAATAGATGTTATATCTGGTGCAACAGATGTTATATTTGATATATCAAATAGGACATCTATTGCGACAGGGTATATCTTGCATTAGATAACCCATCTGTTGCTTTGGTTATCTGAACCCAACTCCGAAAACATTAACTATCTACTACAAATTATACAACAGATGTGTAATCTGATAACATATTGTTCATCTGTTGTGACGTACAAATCATTTGTTGTATAATAGATTACCCGTCTTGTGCAACTGTTATAATAGATGATTGATATTTTGCATCATATTATCCAAGTGTTTCTCTGTTTCTCTAAACCAGACTTAAATGGATTTTAACCATATTCTGCAAACTATACAACAGATGGGTATTTTTTTTAAAAGGTAGCCTAATTGTGAAAATTATTATACTATATGATTTAAATGCATCTACTTTTTTTTCTTTTTTATAGGTTGTGCATCCATGGATCGTGCCTACTGAGGAGGAGTCGGTGAAGACTTCTTATATTACTCTAGGTCATGTTGATACTATAGCAGACCCAATGGTGGAGTTAATAAAGAAGGAATTGGCTGGAGCAATAGCTATAAGAAGAGAAGTTAGGCAAGGTCAGCCTAATGTTAAGGCTCTTTATGACCAACTTTTTACTAAGGCAGATCTGGGTGATTCTTCTGGTGGAGTTGTTGGTGTTGGTGGCAGGCATGCTGATGCTTCTACCACTCATGATGATGAGCATATTGATGCTTAAGAAAGAATAAATATGTTTGAAAACACCCCCTTTCGCCCTTACATAGGTCCTTCTCACCCCTCTTCACCCCCGTGTTCTCGTTGAGAATGCGAAGAGTGCAAGGACATAAGGATAAAATCTTTGAAAAAGTAGAGGCAATCTCTAAAGCTATCGAGGAATTCAAATCCAAGAGGTGTATTATACTATCCAAGAAGGTGAGGGAGCCGCACACTCCTACAGTGTTGGTTAGGAGAAAGAAAAGAGCAATTAGAGACGTACTCTCTGATCGGAAATCAAAAGAAATTATAATTCCTCCCTCTCCAAAAGCTGTTGAAGTTGAGGGGCCAGTCAAGAAGGTGGACATATATGCAGAACTTGGCGCTGAAGAGAAGAAGAATCTGCGACAGGCCAAAAATGCCAAGCCAAGCGCACCAGATTACCCCAAGCCTCCTTTTTCCTTCCAAGACTTCCAGACTATGACTGATATACGTATGACATACGAGGACAAGAAATGTTTACTTTTCCTAACCTAGCCCTTCAAATCTACCTCATAAAGAAGAAGCTATTCAAAAGATTTCACATCTGTTGCAACAGCTGGGTATGCCAGTGCAACTGGTAGTGGTTCTGTTGCAACCTATTATCCATCTGTTGCATAAGTTGCGTTGGATGGACTCTATAAAATAGATGTACCATCTGTTTCAGCTTTACTATTATTAACCTATTTAAAAATTGACTTCTTATCTCACATCATGTCGACATAATTCTCTACCTCATGAGGAAAAGGAAATTAATGTACCGGGAAGCTTATGACGCTGTCGATAGGATAATGGACCTCAACTTCTGCAAGAAGCTCAAGGATAGGTACGATCAACTCAATGGGGAGGCATGATCCCTTGGCATGGGACTTGATTTCCTAGTTCCTACGTTGGTATTGGATGAAGAAGAAATGATAAAATATGTTAGAGGGGATAGGCCAAATCCACACGGCAAGAGCTGGACTGAGGAAAAAAGGATTCTTGCAGTCATTAGCATGAACGACATGCATTATTGGGCTGTTGAGATACTACTAGAGGAGGGAAAGATCAATGTTTATAACTCCAACATACCTATCATCGACGATTTCGATCTTTTTCTCCTCGTGGAGCCACTGATGGTGTTTTTGCCCATCTTGTTAAGGGAGAGTAAACTGATGAATCATTTGCCAAAGAAAGTGTTGATGAAGAAATCATGGGATTTTGAAGGTCGAAACAAGGGAATGATCCTTAAAAAAGATGATGCCGCTAAAGCAAGCGGCTCGCATGCTCTTGCACATATCGAATATTTACTGACCGACATAGAAATAGCCGAGCCAATGACTTTTCTGTGCGACATTGCTGTGGCAAACCTGTAAGAGGTCTGGGCTTATGGGGTACTAACTGGATGCTTGAAGCCTGTGTATATAGAAGGTCCTGTGAAATAGAAATTTTGAATTTCAAGTCACCCTTTACTTTATTACATGTACATGTAGTGAAAATAATTTTTTTTCTAATGAAAGTTGAGTTTTTTATAAAGCAATAGATTGTCAATCTGTTATAAAATATATTTAATCCGTTCTGGCAGATAGTTTATCTGTTGCAATAGGTTGATCATCTGTTGCATTACGCCGATGTTATTTCTATGAATAATCTAATAATCTAAGCCTAATCTGTTGCAACAATGGGAAGACTTGTTTGATGATTTCCAACAAATGACCTAAATTTTACAACATATGTCTAAATCTTTTTGATATTTTCCAACAGTTATGCTTGAATATCCATGTGCTCGAAAACACCAAACCAGTAGCAAATACACACACCACCATGAAAATTTTAGCAATTAGGCTTGAATATCCATGTTCCCAACAACACCAAATCAGTAGCAATAACGACAATAATGTACTATTTCTTGCTCGATTTTGTTTGTCTTTAGAAGCTTTGACTTTGTTCAACAAAACCCATATTACACGATTTTCTTGTGAAGGGTGTCGTTCTTCATACCAATTAAAGTAATCGCATCCACCAAAATTCTATAAAAAAGAGAACACAATTACAAAATAATTACAAGTCAATAATTAATCAACTAATTAAAAAAAAATATTACCTTTGAAATCTTACAATTAGAAAACCTATGACTCGGATTTTGTTGAGTCAAAGAAGTCTTTAACAGAGCTTCATGACCGCACTTACAATATCAAAAATCTTTACCACAAAAAATAGTGGAAGATGCGCTCGACATTGTCAAGCTCAGTTGGAAAAAATAAAAGAAATAATTTGAAGAATTTGGATAGATAAAATAAGATGATGATGAAGAAGAAGATTTTGGAATTTAAAGTTAAATTTTAGGAGAAAGATGAATATATAAGACAATGGGGGGGGGGGGATGATCGTTGGGGGCCAAGTGACGGCAAGTCAGTAAAATGTGCCAGACTGACACATTTAATGCCTGTTTTATTTTACTTGTTTAAAATAAACACTGTCTACTTGATACCTATTTTATTTTAGGTGTTTGAACTGAACACCGTCGATGGGTTCCGCCTTTTTTATTTTAATTCAATTTACTTTAACCTTTTTACATGTAGTGGTAATTTTTTAAGTCCAAAGAAAGTTGAATTCTTATAATGCAACAGATTCTCCATCCATTGTAATAGTTATTCTACCTATTCTGACATATAGCTTATCTGTTGCAATAGGTTGGTCATCTGTTGCATTATCTCGATGCTTTTATCTAAGTCCATCTATTGCAACAGTGGGAAGACCTGCTTGATAAATTCCAACAAATCACCTACCTGTTGCAACATATGTCTAAATCTATTCGATTTTTCCAATAGATGTGTCATCTGTTGCAACAGATAAATTATCTGTTGCAATATTTGAATCTAGTATTCCTTTTCAATTAATAAGTTCAAATCTAAGGAATAAATAAAATTCATAGACAAAATACAATAAATCGAAGCCTTCATAAATTAATTGAAATAAGTCAACGAATAAATAAAATGTAAAAAAATTGTTATGGGTACAGATCTCAACAAATACATCAACAACAATTTAAGTATAATGCCAAGGATTACTTTGACAGGCTCAATCTATAAAGATTTACTCAGTATGGACAAGTTGTTCTTCATTCGGTGCTATGGAATTCGGCTTTGCTCATCGTGGATCTTTATTGTCGCTTACATACGGTTTTTTCGCTTTCTGTTCTCCGTATTTTCATAAATATAGTAGCATATCATCAATGTTATTCAGCAGTATCTTCTTCTACATCCACCTGAAAAGCCAGAATTGGTCAATGCTAATCACGTAGATACAACAAAATTGGAAAGGATAACTCATCTCTTCTAGCAAATCAAACAGGTCTTCCTCCTATTTTAAATTGTCCCAAACAGATTATATTTCTGTTGCAACAACGAATCAACTGTTGGGATAAATTTCTACATGAGGAAGACCCTGTATGATAATTTCCAACAGATGAACCATCTGTTGCAACATATGAATCATCTGTTGTAGCAGATAGGTCGTCTCTTGGTATAAATAAAAGCGGTACGAAAAGCTGTTTGATTTGCTAAAACAGACGAGACATATGTTACACTAGATACGTTATCTAGTGCAATAGGTTCGTCAACTGTTGCAATAGATGTATATAACTGTTCATTTTGTCAGTCGGACGACATATAATATATTCACCTTGTTCAGCTCGTGCTGCTCTCCTTTGGACATTGTACGTTGCTCAGTGCAGCACATATACAGAGGAGTTGCAATTTTACTTTTTTGGATGCTTGATAAGGCCCTAGAAATCACTCTCCTTCTCTTCTTAGCCCTAATCTCTAATGGAGCAGATGGAATTAAAATCCTCTTTGATGGAATGAGACCCCTCTTAGATGTCAATTCCTCTACAGAATTAGTTAATGCGTTAATAGCATTAATCACTACATCATGTTTCGCCCTGCAGTTTTGACATTTGCATGCAGAACATTCATTGGGAGAGGCAAAATTTGTATAACCAGAATGATCATACTCATAATTGTTTGCTTTAAATACCGTAAGAGGAGTATCATTAGCACCAACAGCAGCACCACTACAACCACCAACAGCTCCGTCACCACTAAGATCATCAATAACAAGAAGACCACCCACCAAAATTATTTTTCTTGTAATGGTTGTTGTTCCAAATAATTTTATTTTTATTCTGTCGATATCCTTAGGGTCCGATAAAGTTTGCACAGACCGTAAAGTAAGAAAAAATGGAATCTTCAACTCTCGATTGGTCGGAACTAGCGACGGATGCACAATCTAACATAAATCATTACATATATTAAAATGATGATTAGATCATTCAAAAAAATTATTAATTAAAAGAAAAAATTAATTATAATTATATTTACTGAATCCTTCGGGGGGTTGAAGAGATTAAGAAATTTTGCATTTTTATCAGTTTTGACCGACAACCATCCCAAGATTCTTGGATAGGAAACTCCTTCCTGGTAGTTCACTTGTAGTCTTAAATAAGGAATGGCTTCAAACGCCCAAGCCTATAAAATAATTCCAATAAATCAAAACCATTATTGAGTGCAAAAAATGAATGATATCATAATAGAAAGAAACATTTACCATGAAAGCCCATGGGAAGCCATATAAGTTGACTGTCTTTGGCGCTAACGGAGTCAACAAATATTTGACAGTCATTTTGAAGCTTTCATACCCCTAAGGATAGTTGTTAAATGCCTCAAGATCCTCGAAATGCTTTATTAAACCAATTCTTATATTATTGTTAATGTCTCTCTCCCAAAGAATATTATGTACAAACCAAACCAAGCACAATGACTGCTTGTGCTTCTTTAAAAGTCCTTTACCTTTCAACGCTTCTATCAAATTTTTATTTTTGAAGCTTAGACCAACAATGGATACCAGGTCATCACGATCACACGATTTGCCTTTGCCTTTTTTGGGAGTGCGGGGTACTTTTTTGGGTTAGAATAGGTATAACTTGAGAAGGAGGATAACATTTTAGTCCAGTAACTATGGCAAACTCCTTCCAGCCAAAATAAATAGGCATGCCACAGTAATTTATCCACACCTCATCCATCTTATCGTTGTTTTCATACATAAACCTACACTTGAGAAGTTCATATACCATTTTTATTTGGAAATGAGCATTGTTGTCCTCTAGCAAATCAAGATATTTCCCAAACCAGCTGTCCCTGAAATAAGCATCCAATTTTTATTCTTGAAGTATTTTTCTGAAGGCGTTGAAAGATTTTCCCATGGCTGACTTAACCACGAAATCACCCGTTAAATCTGCGGTATCAACATATTGCATTCTCACAGGATAACGATCAATGCTAGAGGCTTTGACCAACTCTTCGATAGAAGGGCTATTAGCATCTGCATTATCTCTTTTGAAACATTCCTCCTCCCCGTGTTCATCATATTTTGCTCCCGATTGAGATAACACTTATAAAGCAAGCTCATAGAGTGGTGGATGCAGCCTAGATGCTTCACTTGTTACTTTACTTGGACTTGATTTGATTTCTGTTCTTTTGGGAACCATATTATCTAAAATTAACAGCAATATAAAATAATATATTATTGTTGATTAATGCATCATTAAAAAAGGATAACAGTAAATCAAACAAGCAAAACAGTAAAATGACAGATGCAACAGATCACCGTTCTGTTGCACCAAGTAGTGTATCTATTGTAGCATATAACCAAACTGTTACAGTGGATGAGTAACCTATTGTAATAATATAAAACATATCACTCATCTTTTAAGACAGATGAATGGTCTGTGCAACAGATCACACAACTATTATGACATTATCTGTTGCAATATATAAGTGATCTATTGGAAAATTTAAATAATCCATAGCAACGGCTGAGAAATCTGTTACAACAATACAAAATATATCACTCATTTGTTGAGAAAGAAGAATGATTTGTGCAATAGATCACACATCTGTTGTAACATATGAGTGATCTGTCAGAGTAGTAAACTAACCTGCAGCAACGGCTGAGTAATCTATTGCAACAATACAAAACATATCACTCATCTGTTGAGAAAGATGAATGGTCTGTGCAAAAGGTCACACATTTGTTGCAACACTTAAGTAATCTGTTGGAACAGTTATCAACGGTCAATATTATTTATATTTCTTCCAGCATAGAGGCGTTAATCGTAGCAGATGAATGATTAGTTTGAAAAATCAAGTCTTGGACATTTCCTGTAGGAAGAGTTGATAGGATTTTATCCAACAGAAGGTTCATCTGTTGCATCAGATCATTAATATGATAGTTCTTTCGTGGCACCAGAAGGTTAATTAGTTGCATCAAATTTTTTTTATTCGATGGTTAATCTGTTGCAACATATGGTAAAGTTGTTGCATCAGATAGTTAATCTGTTGCATCATATTATTAATCTGTCGCATTAGAATTATAATCTAATGGTTCCTCTGGTGCATCAGATGACTGATCTGTTGCATAATATGATAAATCTGTTGCATCAGATGGTTAATATATTGCACCAGATGGGTAATCTGTCGAAGAAAACAAAAAACAGTAGCACGATTTTGTTCAACAAAAAAACATCAATTTCACTATTTTTACCAAGAGCAAAAACAGAACAAATCAACCCAAATTGTCGTTCTATTTTTATAAACACAAACAATAAAAATCAAACTTCAAAAAAATGCAACAAATAACAAAATATCATAATTCACTTTAAAAAGAGAAGAGAAGAAATACCAAAAATTAGGATTTTATTCAGACCGCATTTCAAATTAATAGAACAAATATTGAAATTGTTAACCAATACTATAAGAGAAGTTGGCTCAAGTTCCTTGTTTTCTTCAAAACTAAAAAGGCCATAAATTTTTACCTGTGAAAGAAGAAAAAGAAAGATGAAGAATTCGAAGCTGTTGTGGTCGGAGAGCAAGGATGTCACGTTGATTGAAAGTTGAAGTCGAAAAGAAACTCGAAGTCCAACTATTTCTAGTCGGATGTTGAAGTTGAAGTCGCCAAGGATTAAAATGAGAAATTTATAGAACAGTTGGTTGGGAGAGAGTTGAGAGAAGTTGTCGAGAGAGGGATAAGAGACAGGTTGATTTGAATTGAAGAGGGGAACTTGAAGCCCAACTATTTGTCGCCGGAGGTAGAAGTCGCCGGGGGTTGAAGGGAGAAAAGAGGATAACTCAAAGCCCAACTATTTGTCGTCGGAGGTAGAAGTCGTCGGGGGTTGAAGGCAGAAATTTTGCAGAACTGTTGGTTGGGAGAGAGTTGAGAAAAGATGTCAAGAGAGATGAGAGAGTGGTTGATTTGGATTGAAGAGGGGTGTGGGTTGATTTGTATTTTTAAAAAGATTAGAAAGTTTTGAAAATATTAATCAAATCCACAATTAACTTAATCAAGTTTCCTAATGATGTTTGACCCTATCTGATGGTCAATGTCACCAATCCTTCATTCAAGACTTAAAAGATATCTTTCCTTCAATTTTCTCAACTAACTTCCTAGTCTAAATTTTAATATTTACAATTCATAGACAAAATAAATGACAGTTATATATATATATATATATATATATATATATATATATATGTGTGTGTGTGTGTGTGTGTGTGTGTGTGTGTGTGTGTATACAAAAAAGAAGGAAAAATCCATAATACCAAAAAGAGATAAAAAAAAAAAAAAAGGAAATTTTAATGTAATAAATGTCCTTAATCTTCTCCAACTTTCCATTTATTTCTCTCATATAACATATCAATAAATATGAATTTATGCGTTAATTACTCCCCCAAAAGTTGATAATTTTTTTTAAAAAAAAAATTGTGATCTACAAGAGAAAGTTGGTAATTTGTGCATACAAAATTCTGGTATATACGATTTACGCAAATTATTTTTTTACTTGAATTTATTTACTGAAATTCTTTTTTGAATCTAATATGCAATAAAAATTGATTCAGTTTCAACATAACGAAAATCGATTTTATTATTGGTTTGAATTAGATTTTCGAAATAGAATTAACAATATAAACTTCAAACACTTTCAAATTGTCAAATTTATAATTACTATTATTTTTGTATATAATAACTTCAATTGTAATTTTGTGTTTCAATTTTCGTATTCAATTTTTATTTTTGTAATTTTTAATTTCTTTTTCATAGAAGTTGTTAAAATGTTATAATCCTTGTTTGTGTTAGTCTTTTTTTTTTTTTCTAAATCCCATTTTTCATTGCAATTTGTGTGATATATTCATTCATTACTCTACTGCATATTTCATAATATACATATTGACAGTCTATTAATATATTTTTATGTGTATCTAGTAATAGTATATTTGAATTTCTGTATATCTGTTAACATAAGTGTACAATTGTATTTATATATCTGTTTTAAATGTTACAAAGATTATTTTTATTATTTGTATATATGTTATTTGTATATTTGTATATTAGTTTACATAAATTTGATATTTGTATCTGTTGTTTGTATATCTATATATACATATATGCAAATGAAGTATACATATATTCAAATCAAAACTGTTGTTTATTATTTGTATATCTTTTGTTTGAATATCTGTATATACAAATTTGAGTGTTGTTTGTAAACGATATTACAAACAAAATATACATATATTCAAATCAAAATTATTGTTTATTATTTATATGTTTGTTATTTGTATATCTGTATATACAAATTTGAATGTTGTTTGTAAACGAAATATACATGCAAACGAAATATACATATTTGTATATCTGTTGTTTGTATATCTGTATATACATATATGCAAACGAAATAAAGATATACATATATGTTTATTATTTGTATATCTGTTGTTTGTATATCTGTATATACAAATTTGAATGTTTTACATAATAACAAATTTGAATGTATATACATATATGCACTCTAAAATTGTATATATCTGCATATGCATTATTCTTCAAAATGTATATGTGAAAGTTAACTGCATATACATATATGTAAATTGTATATACATATATCAAAAATACAAACTGTATATACATACATACACTCTAACTCTGTATATATATATATATATATATATATATATATATATATATGCATGTATTATTCTACAAAAAAAAAAGTATACGGATTTACATATATTGAAATAAAAATGTATATTGACCAACAATTCTGTTTCACGAGAATATATACAAAAAAACCTCGTAATCATTGTCAACTTCATTGCTCCCCCTTTTAAATTTAGATACTTTCAAATATTTTTTTCTTTCCGCCTTACTAGAAGATGCAAAATTCTTTCCTTTTTTTTGATAAATCATCCATCCAAAAAAATGGGGGAGTGACTTACATAATATATAAAAAATTATATTATAAAATAAAAACCCGCAAAAATGAAGAAATTATAAAAATGGGGGAGTACTCCCATTTTTCTATTTTTTTTTTGTAAAATAGATGAACAACGAAGAAATTTAACGACTAACTGACATAATATATAAAAATTTTAAAAAAAATAAATCTAATGTCAATAAATATCCTAAACTGATTTTCTGTGGTGAAAAATCCTCAAAAACGATTTATCACAGAAAAATGAAGGATTATATTTTATGATAATAGGGTGACTTTGAGAGAAAAATAGGGAGAAGAAAGTTGAAGAAGATCTCTTGAATAATCATGTATTATGATGTTGCCAATGTTGTCGTTCTTTAATTTAAAATCAAGGATATTAGAGTGATTTGGAGAAAAAATTAAGGAAAAATAAGTTGAAGAAGATATCATCAAAATAATCTTGTGTTTTGATATTCCATTGTTGCCTTTTATGAGCCAATAGGATAGAGAGAATAGAAAGAAAATACCAAAAATAAATACATGAGAGAGAGAATTGATATATACAAATCTTAATATATTTGTATATAGGGCACAAAAAAAACTGACTTTTAACTACCAAATGACTATAAATTGTAATTTTTTATAACATTAACCATATCATGTAATTAATATAGTATTTTGTCTATAATATGTAATTTTTCTATTTTATTTTCCAGTTTATGTAGGGCCCAAGGACTTGACCATTTGAATCAAACCAAATCAACTAAGTCTTGCAAACCGTGATTGTGTGTTAACATGTTTTACACAAATTCATCGAAAAGCAAGTAAACCTGTCAATACAAATGTAACACTGAACCTTGAGAAGCGGGAAGTCAAAACTTGAATTTTATGGGTTTAAATTCAAAAATTACGACGTGTCCGGTGTTGATAACCTGGTTTCGAATTCAAATTTATACATATTTAGTGAATTTTTGTAATAAAAATTCTGAATTCAAACTAAAGCTACTGAGTTCAATAAAATGCATAAACAACCTTCTACCTCCATTCCGGCACATACTAAAGTGTGGACACAAATGTGTGTTTTTATTTGCTTGTGTGGGCACATCAAGAATTCAACTTTTCTTGACATTCTTGTGGTGTGTGTCTCACATTGTTGAAAATGAGAATGCAAGTAGTGTACATGTGTTAAACCACAAAATAGAGGGCTCTATTTTGCTCATATATATTTTGGCTGATATTATCTCACACAATATGACATGTAGGACGTGTGCATCTCACATGATTTGCCACTTTGGGCGCATGTATTTAACTGTTTAACTTTATGATAGTTTAAGTGTCTACTTGTACATACCCAAAGTTGAAGGTATAAATTTCCGAGGTCATCTAGAAATTTTTTCTTTCGAATCTTTTTTCTAAGGAAAAAGGAAAAAACAACTTTTCTTCATTTATTCCATCATATAAAAATTAATACAACTAAAATATCGTTTCAATAAAACAAAAAAATGGTTGTTGTCAATTTGATATCCAAGTGTAGAAGCCATTCATTTTAGATGAAAAAGATAAGTTTTCCATGTTATGTGGGGGCATTAAAGATGTCTCCCAATGCAATAATTAGATAAAGATCTCTTACACTTGCTTGGATGGTTGTTACTTATAATTTCTTAATGTATTGCATATTTAATGCGAAACGAAGAAGATTTTAAAATGGAGGATTCTTTTGTTACGTCGCAATTATATTTTTCTCCGTGAGTTTCCAAATGGCATAAAAGTGTGACGCCTTGTGTAGTCTATTTAAGTTAACAAAGGTTTTAAAAAAAAATGCTTGTTATTTGTCTTCGCGATTAAATAGGTGCTTGGTACTACTACTTCGAGACAACATTACAAAATATATAGTCATCATAGATTTAGTTACCTATCATCAGGCTACCCTCGAATTCTTTCCTCCATTTATTAAAGAGGTGAGCGGGAAGGATAGATCCCAATGATTATTTGACTTCTTTGTATTACTTCTGTACGTGCTAAGGAGATCTCGTTTAGGTAAAATGTCATGCTTAATGTGATATAGTTGTTAGTTCAGCATTGTCGGCTTGTGATGCCTATTGGGTACATGTGCTTTCCACACTCATGCATTCCGCGCACGAGTGAACCGTGATGGTTGATTGAGTCAGAAGCTCTACTTCCTGTTGGCTATGTGGTTTCGTGAAGAAATATTTATGTACTCTTAATCGTTGTTAAGACAAACTCGACTTTTGATGTTATCTATCACTGATTGATTGTCTAATCCATTTCAAAAATGCCACTTTTGCATTAACGCCAGAAAACAAAGGTTGTTCTTCAACCACACAATGCTGCAGCAGCGACGCCAACTGAACTCACATTACAGTATATTAAGGAGGGGACCGGAGAAGAAGAAATAAAAAAAGAAATGTTAACTTTCCTTAATCCTTCATACCTGGGAAAAATCTTGCCCAGCGCTGTAAATATTGTACTAATATTGAATGTGGTTGTCCAAAAATGTTCATATACTAATTTCAGTAACTGGTCTTAACAAAGCAAATGAACTTTGGGGATTTGATGACATTAATAATTCCAGTATAACATCACTGAAAGAGTATTCAATTAAAAAAAGAGAGTATGGATGTTACCTTCTTTCTTTTTCTCAATAAACAAAGACCATTAGCAATGGATTGTGGAAAAATTTCCTCTTTTTTGAGTAAAGTGGCTTATAGTGTCAATGAAGTGATCAAGAATATAATTCGAGGTTTCAGGTTAGATGAACTAATAAAATTCATATCTCACATGGTGTTCATTGACCTGGAAAAGGCGTACGACAAAGTCCCCAGGGAAGTGCTTTGGAGATGCTTGGAGGTGAGTGGAGTATCGCAGGCATATATCAGAGTAATTAAGGATATGTATGAGGGAGCGAAAACCCAGGTGAGGACGGCGGGAGGAGACTCAGAGCATTTCACTGTCCTGACAGGATTGCATCAGGGATCTACTCTTAGTCCCTTTTTGTTTGCGTTAGTAATGGATGTGTTGACGCGGCGTATCCAAGGGGAGGTGCCGTGGTGTATGCTTTTTGCAGACGATGTAGTCTTGATAGATGAGACTCGAGGGGGTGTGAATGACAAATTAGAGTTGTGGAGGCAAACTCTGGAGTCTAAAGGGTTCAGGGTGAGCAGAACCAAGACAGAGTATGTGGAATGTAAGTTTAATGACGTGAGGCGGGAGAATGAGGTAGTAGTGAGGCTAGAAGCACAGGAGGTTGGGAAGAGGGATAAGTTCAAGTATCTCGGGTCCGTGATCCAGAGTAGCGGTGAGATTGACGAGGATGTCTCGCACCGTATTGGGGCGGGATGGATGAAGTGGAAACTCGCATCGGGGGTGCTGTGTGATAAGAAGGTGCCGCCCAAGCTTAAAGGCAAATTCTATAGGGTGGTAGTCCGTCCGGCCTTGCTGTATGGAGCGGAGTGTTGGCCAGTTAAGAACTCCCACATTCAAAGAATGAAGGTGGCAGAAATGCGAATGTTGCGCTGGATGTGTGGACTGACCCGAGGGGATAGAGTTCGGAATGAGACTATCCGGGAGAAGGTTGGTGTGACTTCAGTGGAGTGTAAGATGCGGGAAGCACGATTGAGATGGTTCGGACACGTGAAGAGGAGGGGCATGGATGCCCCGGTCCGTAGGTGTGAGAGGCTAGCGTTGGATGGTTTTAGACGGGGTAGGGGCAGACCGAAGAAGTACTGGGGTGAGGTGATTAGGCGGGACATGGAACAGTTACAGCTCACCGAGGACATGACCCTAGATAGGAAGGTCTGGAAGATGCGAATTACGGCAGAGGATTAGGGCCAGTTCGGGTCGCTAGTGTAGGGAATTAATTGGTGGGGGTATTCCTGTTAGGATTCCGTATTCACTGTTCCGTGTTCCGTGTTCCATGTTTATTACGAAAATGTGTGCTGTCCTCTGCTTTATATTCCTGCATTCATGCTTTACTCTGTTTTATATTCCTTATGGGTGCCGTATCTATGTTATGTCATCTGCTCCTGTGCTGTACTATGTGTTTGTGTGATATCTCGTTACTTGAGCCGGGGGTCTTTCGGAAACAGCCTTTCTACCTCAGCAGAGGTAGAGGTATGGACTGCGTACATCTTACCCCCCCAGACCCCACGTAAGTGGGAATACACTGGGTTTGTTGTTGTTGTTGTTGTTACAAGATTCCAGAGACTGATGCTGAATAGAGATCAATCATGTCAGATGAGTTGACTGGATACTTTTCAATGGGGAGATGAGGAAGATAACGATGACCAAGAATTCTTATAGCAACAAGAAAAACTCCATGGAGATTGCCTTTGACGCAGAAATGCTTCTCTACAATCCAAAAGGAGAAAATATATTATCCATTTGGTTCCGGAAGACAACTTTCGTACTTAATGTAATCATTTAGATAAAGACAACTTTTGTACACAGAAATTGCAAACTAATGACAATGCTTCATTAAAAGGCATAATACATTAACAAGATAACTTAACATCAAATTATAATTATGACCTTTAATTTTGTCAGATAAGTTGACCCTTTAACTATACAAAAGCTCAACAAAAAAACTGTATATATACAAAATAAAAGCCCTTTAACTTTAATTGGGTTACTTTTTTTAATGTTTTTTAGAGTTGTTGAAGAAAATAAAAAGAGAATAAAGTGGAAATTTGATTTGTATATATATAAAAAAGATTCACTAAGGGCATAATAGTCATTTGAGCTTTTTTTTTTTAACTATTGGGGGCTCTAATTTTTATCCCACGTGTGAAATTTTGAGTGTCATCACGCATTAAGCCAAATAGGATAGAAGTGTTTTTTTTTGTTTAGCTTTTGTATAGTTAAAGGGCTTACTTGTGCACGAGCAAAGTTAAAGGTTATAGTTAGAATTTAATGTCAAGTTAAACATTTTATTTATATATTATGGCTTAAAAAAGAAGACTGGTTACAAAAGAAATTCTCAGTTCAGGATAATAACAAATAAAGCAGGCATGTAAAGCGCTTATACACCATACCTAGAAAGATTTTGCAACAACACCCGATGATAATTGGTTGTAGTAATATATAAAAACACCTAATTAATATGTGTGAAAGATATAATGATTGTCCTATAATTTGATAGAATCATGAAATATTTTACACTTTAATAGTGACCTAGTTTTAATAAACATATATAGGTGTCTATAGATAGAGTAAATCCTGTATGTATATATAAAAGTGTAATCTAATTATCTAATGCTTAATTACTTATTTAATACAATGTGATTTCATGCTAGGTCGTTAACTATTGCTAATTTTTATATATAAAAACATAAAATATGTGCTAATGAATGTACCTTATCGAAATTAACTAAAACTTAACTCATGTAGAAAAAAATATCACGAGTAATAAACGTACATGGATTGATAGACATAGTAATTAAATTTCGTTTGCCCATACAACTATTATGAACATTAGCATCAAGTTTGATGCAAAATTTAAAATTGATTGTTTACAAGTAAAATAATACCTCTTCTTCATTTTCTCTCATTTTTTATTTTTTAGAAGTTATCAGCGATATAGTAAAAATATAATGTATAAATTCCCCACCCCACCCCAAAAATGTGGCATTAAAAACTAAATACATATTTATAGAAAAGTTTGGTTAACTTCCACAAATTTTAACGGGAAAAGGCTAAAATATGTCACTGAACTATCAAAAATGGATCATTTATGTCATCCATTAAAAGTTGGACTCATTTATGCCATCGCCGTTACAAAATCGGCTCATCCATGCCATTACTTTTTAACAGCCGGTTTTTAAAAACAGTCTTGCCACGTGGCAGCTTATTAGAGGGTCACATCATTTTTAATTTTTTTTAATTTTTTTATTAAAATAGCTATTTTATTATAATATATTTATTAAATAATGTTTACTATTGTATTTGAAATTAATTTGAAGAAAAAATAATTAATATTAAAGGTAAAATATGAAAACAATCTTAATATGTCAAATATGACAAAAAAACGAATCGAACGAGAATGTTTTAAGAATATATTCATGAAAAAATAATTGAATTTTAAAAGCATAGATCAAACTAATTTTCAATAGATCAAAAAGTTACGTGGATTCTTTTTAATGGATCAAAAAAATTAATTTTTTTTTTTAATTTTAATAGGTCAAATAAAGAATGATTAATAGGTCCAAGTACCTCAAAATCACCAAATATAATAATAAGAAACATGGAATATACAAATTCTTTCAGATGTACTACATGATTTTTACAAAAATGATAATTCAAAATTGTATAATAATAAGAAGCGTAGAATATATGTGCTAAGTGAAAGTGATTAGGTACTTGGTAATCAAGGCATTAATCATTACAAAACTGAATTCTTATTCATCCCAATTCCCTATTTGATAACAAGACAAACAGCAACACCGACTCGACACTAGTTAGTTTCAAATGAGTAATGAAAAATACCATGTCCTGGTAAACTCCTATTCCTATAACAAATTGAGACTTTTACCGAATAAGTAAGAAAACATTTGGTATGGAGGAAAATATTTTTCAAAACATATCTCCTTAGTTTTGCATATTTGGTTGGACAATTCTTGAAAAATATTTTCTTTAGAAATACAAGTTCCTGAAAAATGAAATAACTGACTTCCTTAATAAAAGTATAAAAAATAAGTTTTAAAGTGACATTTTGTTTCCGCTTTTATTTCGTCCAGCACATCCAATTCCCCCAGACAATACCCTTTGATCATCCCACCCCGCCACCCTTGAAGCCCCACACACCACCTCCTACCTCAATAGTTTTTTGCTACATATAAATATTCTTGAGATAGTTTTTTTTTATCAAACACTAGAACATAAATAAGAAGCCGTCTTGTTTCCAAGAAAATAACTTCCTTTATACCAAATACACCTAATTTATAGACTTAGTCGATAAGAATAGGACTAACTATATTCATTCACAATAGCCACTAGATGATCGTTCATGGGCGATCGTCAAATAATAGCTATTTTATTATAATATATTTATTAAATGATGTTTACTATTGTATTTGAAATTAATTTGAAGAAAAAAATAATTAATATTAAAGGTAAAATATGAAAGCAATCTTAACTTGTCAAAAATGACAAAAAATTGAATCAAACAAGAATGTTTTAAGAATATATTCATGAAAAATTAATCAAATTTTAAAAACATAGATCAAACTAATTTTCAATGGATCAAAAAGTTGCGTGGATTCTTTTTAATGGATTAAATTTTTATTTTTTTAAATTTAAAAAAAAATGGCGTGGCCCTCTAATAAGCTGCCATGTGGTAAGGCTGTTTTTTAAAACCGACTGTTAAAAAGTAATGGCATGAATGAGCCGATTTTGTAACGGCGATGGCATAAATGAGCCCAACTTTTAACGAATGACATAAATGAGTCATTTCTGATAGTTCAGTGGCATAAGTGAGCATTTTCCCAATTTTAATTATAACAATTTCATGTATTTCTTCCATCTTTTTAAACCTAAATAGACATCTTCATAATACATATCTAGAATGTCAGTTAGACCAACCTGAAAAAGTAAAACTAGGTAATTAGTAGAAATAATTACAATGCCCATCAAGTTGATTTTCTCTTCCCTTGTTGCCGCCTTCCCAATTTTGGCTTCTTCAGCACAATTTTCACTAGTGATAAGGATGAGAGAAAATGTAGGAGAGGAGCTGCTAAAATAGGAAAATGGTAGGCGGAAAGCAAACAAAAGCACATGTGATGTGACATTGTTATTTTCCTTTCTTGATTAAATAGGTGCTTAATACTACTTAGAGACAACATAAAACAAAAATACTCATCATTGATTTGTTTGCTGACCGTCCATTAGACTACCTCAGCTTCTTCCTTTCAGATTTTAATGAAGTGGCTGGGAAGGATAGATCCCAACTTATTCGGATAAGGATATTTCTTGTTTATCTAATTCTGATATAGTTTCAATAGACATATTTTTTAACTATCCTATATTGTATTAGTATATTCCTTCCATTATATAAGGATAAGGATATTTCTTTTTTTATCTAATTTTGATATAGTTTCAATAGACATATTCTTTGACTATCCTATAGTGTATTAGTATATTCCTTCCATTATATACATATAAGAATATTTCTTGTCATTCTAATCCTTATATTGTTCCAGTAGACATATTCTGAGCATCCTGCTTTTGAACATTCTTTCTACAGAACAAAAACGAGGCTTGTCCTTACTAGTTGGAAAAAAGTTCATTTTAATTTTCTTTTCTAGTTGCTTTTTGTGTTGTTTAATCCCTTTTCGGATTTTATTTGAAAGGAAATGGTTTGAACTTTTTTTTTAAACTATTTCAAAAGATTTCAAAAAATTTTAAAATAATTTTAAGAAAATTACAGAGTTGTCACTTGATTTTTTATAGAAAATATCAAGAAAAACTTAAAAGAATTTCAAAAATTCAAAAATAGAACTATATCTTTGAAATTAGAAAAACTGAGTAAGCGTTCAATTAACGCTCTAAGAAGGTTTTTAAGACACTTAGCAGCATCCGTTTAGAACGGTTTACAAAGAGATCAGTTTTTAGACTAACTAAAATAAGGGTGACTAACTTTACGAAAAGGTTAACTTTTAAAATATTAAATTTTTTTTATTTACATATTTAAAATTGGCATTTGTTTATTCAAACGAGAAATAGTCAACTTAAAAAAAGTTACATGTTCTAATTAATTCGATATTAATTTTGAGAAAAAGTATTTACTTAATTTATAATTGATCATAAAAAAATAGAATTTTGAGAAAAAAGGAATCAAGAGAGGTATTCTAGTTAAGAAACTATTCTACTTAATTCATTATTATTTCTAGAGAAATTATTATTTTACTGGAATTGAAAAGAAATCTATGTAATCTTAGGTTGCGCATTTGAATTTAAGGAGGAAATGAGCTTGAGTTTTTATAAAAAGAAAAAAGGGATTATATTGCCTTCTTTTAATTTTATTATAATTATTTTTTTTTAAAAGTCACTTTTATTATAAATAGCGCGTTTGAAAATTATTAAGAAAGTGTCATGTTAAAAATATTTTATCAATAAAAAAAAATATGCGAAGAATAATTTTTCTTGATTCGAAGGAAATTACTTTAATCCAAATAGGTCATTAGTCATATGAACTAAACAAATGCCATTTTTAATAAAATATTTGACAATTTCTTTTAAGCTTAGTTTTAGGAAGAAAAATCGAAAGTAACCATTTTAATTCATTTAGACGAGTTACATTAGGTGAGAAAATCGTGAATCGACTAAAATACGTGATAAAATAAAATGGTAACGACTTAGGGAGTTTATCTAAATTAATTAGTTAGGGTGTTCAAGTACATACAAATAAATAAGAACTGAAAATCAAAGAAGAGTTAGAATTGGGCCCTTTCGGCACATTTATGGGTTGCTAGATTTTGGGCCTAAATCCCATGAATTCAGTCTATTATTTGTGTGTATATCAGCTGTATATAGTGGCTATTCTTTCCATGCGTTTTTGTATATCAGACTGTATATCAGCCATATATGCATGTTTTCCAGTCCTCCACACATATCCCAACTTCACCTCCTCGGTTAACACTGCATATCCCACGTATACTGCTGTATATAGCCTTGTTTCTTGTCTCTCAGTCCATTTTCGGGGCCTTGGTTGAGGCTTTTTTCGGTGAGATGAAAGGGTATGGAGTCCAATTGGACTCGGGTCAATGTCACATGCCACAAAGAGAAGATAAGTACCTATTCTAAAG
>NW_025853955.1:147413-181141 GCF_002878395.1 Capsicum annuum | reverse complement strand
TTTTCACTATTCAAAACTGCACAAATATGACCTCCGATTCTACGTGGCAAAACGCATGCTGAACACGCAAAACTGGGCGCGTCCAGCTTAAAATTGAAGCGTTTCAACAGTAAAAAACTGGTAAAATGACTATAATGCCCTTACTAATTCTTTTTTATAAATTTAAATGACTTTTCACTATTATTTTTTCATTATTTTTGGCTCAAAGATGAAAATGACATCTAATTTCTTTTGTCATTGCGGAAAAAGAGCAATACTGAAGATTTATTAATTAGGTGGGTCAGCCTCATACGAAAAAATCACGCGTGTATCTATATATATTATAAAGCAGAGGCGAATTTAAGTTATATAATATATCTAAATATAATTTATTTAAATATTAAATTATAGATGAAATAATACTAATAGTAAAAGAAATAGTTTTAATAAAACGTTATTAAAATGTTATTAAGGATAGTAGTAGTAGTAGTATATTAAATTAACGTTATTAAAATTTTATAAAATTAACGTTATTAAACCGTTGTTAAATTAACGCAAGGGCAGACCAATGTGGTTGCCATGGGGTTCACTCGAGCCCCCTTGGTAAAAAGTTACGTTGTATATATAAGGTAGAAAATCTATATTTATGTACGTTTATTAATGTTGAATAACATGAAACAAGACACTTAGATAGCCCAGTGGTGTTATTTGCTCTTCTTTGGCGATTCCTTCAGCCTACTGCGTGGGTTCGATCCCTGTTAGTGGTTGTTCTTTTTCTTTTTAATAAAAAAAAAGTTAGGTACTGCTGCTATAGAAATAAATTAAAAAATAATAATAAAAAAAATGAGGCCGTTTTAACATACAAAGCAAAACGACAGAAATAAAATAAAATAAAATAAAATAAAATAAAATAATACTAATACTACTACTACTACTACTACTACTACTACTACTAATAATAATAATAATAATAATAATAATAATAAAAATATTAGTAAACACGACGCCGTTTTAACACAAAAAGCAAAACGACATCGTTTCAGATGAAAGACAAATATGACCTTTAACTATTCAAAATTGCACAAATATGACCTCCAATCAAAAGTCCCTCCAAGTCAGCCCTTTTAATGACGTGACATCGTGTGATTGAATTACCTTTCCACGTAGGTGCAAGTGAAACTTACGCATGGGGGTTGCAAAATCGAAAGTCATATTTATTCAGGTTTTAAATAGTTAAAGGTCCTATTTGTGCACTATCAAAGTTTAAGGTCAAAATTATAATTTGGTGTCAAGTTTAGAGTCATATTTATATATTATGCCATTTTAAATAGTTATGCAGGGCATGTGGGATGTGTGAGTTAGGTATTAACCACAACTTTTGCAATTAGGTTATAACCACAACTTTTGCAGAATTCAATTGTGCGTTTTTTTATTTTATTAAAATTCTCCATCATGACAAGAAAAACATTATTTCAATTGTTAGAGGCGGATGCATCACCGAGATATTGAGTTCATCCGAATCTAATATTGTTCATGCGGAGATAAGTTTATGCATAGAAATTTATTAAGATTGCACCAAGAAATTAAGTCAGAACCCATAGTTTTACAAATACAATACATTCAATTCTAAAACCTTTAAAGATTACAACAACATATCCAGTGAAAACCTTTAAGATTGAACTCATAAAATTTTAATTTGGAATCCTTCTATGTCATAAATGTTTGGTAGACATATAATTAGTGTTTGACTTGGAAAATTAAGTCTTAAGTGGTAGACAAAGAAAGAAATATAGCTAGTGCTTCACTCGGAGAGGGTTCTTCCAATAAGTGGATACTTCAAAATGGTTGGTTTGCACAAAATGCATTATTTTCACAAGTAATAATAAAGTGCATTTTGTGACCAAGAAAGAAATATAGATAGTGCTTGACTTGGATACTTAATTTTTGCCCTTTACAATGTTTAAGTAATAATAAAGTGGCCGAAAGTGCCCTTAACAGTGAAAAACTTAGAAAAATAGAAATCACCGACACGTTATGCTCCAAGGCATAAGTTCAGTGACATATTATGTCACATACAGTGCCTAACTTCAATAGCACAAGTTATGTGATAGGGCATAACTTTAGTGACAAAAATGCTTTAAGCTGGTTCTCAAAGAAGCTGCAAGATGAGATTGTTTTGGCAGCTGCTTACACTGGCTAAGCACGTGTACGGCAAAAGCAACGTCAAGCCTGGTGAATGTTATGTTAATCAAAGCCAACTTAACTAACTTCCCATTGTCAGGCTCGGTATATGGCCATGAAAAGGATTCGGTTTCCGACAACCTTTAAATCAGATGATTGAAGAATGCCAGCGATCTCAAAAACACACAAATGAACAAACGAATGGAAAAAAGAGTACAACACAACACGATTGAAATTTCTAGTTTCACTACAAGCTCAAGACCTCTACTTTCTCAGCAGATACTACCATATTGAAATTTCGCAACCGACTTAGATAAAAGCTTTGTGCGTTGGATACAACAAACTTTATTTTTGTCTTCAACAGGTAAATGCTACGAAGCAAAGAAGGGAGAAAAGGGCAACTAACAATTTACTGATGCAGAGATATTTGAGATACTCCAGCTTTCCACGTTCGTATCAGATATCAAATCATTTGATAGTCTGCTAATATTATCCTGATCTAGACATGAGCCTCATGAACTAGCTATTATAACATTTGTATTACTTACCTGTTTGTATTCATATAGCTAATTCCTTTAACAATTTTTTTTTTTTAAAATAATATTTCGTTCTGCTAAGATTTTCATGATGATCAATTTGATTTTCATCAAAGTTGCCACAATTTTTGTTAGAGTACATGCCCTACTTATTTTAATATTATACTCTATTGATGACTATCTGTGAAACAAGTAAGTAAACATGGTTCACAGAAGTAAAAACTGAACACAGTATTTTTACGTGTAAAACACCCGGCTCAAGAAAGGTGTAAAAAAACCACGACCTGTACCTCTACAGGATTTAACCCCAACTTCACTATAACTCTTGAGCCTCAACAATCAACAAAATTACAAGACTTCTTGTAAACTAAGAATTAAAACTTCTAATTCCTATAACTACAAAAACACAAATCATCCCAAGATAAGTGTTCCCAAATCTTCGAGTTCCCTAACTTGAAAACACAACTCCTAACTCAGTTTATAGATCACTGAGTGACTCATTTTAATTCAAAGAACCTATATATTACAAACAGTCTAAGACTTTCTAAGTAAGGGACCAGGTTCTTCTTCAAGTAAGTGAACTATTTTGCTAATTGTTGATTAACTTATCAGTGCATATGAGTGAAACCTTTGAATGTCGTTTCTTGTATTAAAGCCTACACCCGACGGAGTCCTTTAGTTTATGTACTCTTCTAACTTCACTTGGACTCTCAGGTAGTTTCACTCACTCTTTTCTACTGTCTTTATCTCTTGTTGTTTGAATAGTGCTCTTCTCTTTTATCTCATAATCTCTGCAAGACTTCTTGATCAACTCAACTTCTAGATTTTGCACTTATCATCTCCTTTGAATCTACTTCAACTGATGTGACAAGTGTTGAGAGCATGATGCTTATGCACTCCTATTTTCACGTAGTGTTATGTTTCCAGTGTAGTCTTGCCTGTAACTTTTTCACTTGTGTGGAACAGCTTGCACAACATATTTCATTCATATATCCATCATCAAAACTTCACATTCCCTAACAAATTCTCCCTCTCAACATCATTTATTCAATCCTGACATACTCAATAAAGAATGCATAATAGAAGATCACAGAATGAAACAGGTTAGTCAATTAGGTTATAAGCACTGTATAATCTGTTCTTCCCCCTTTTGACATCATCAAAAAACTGGATCAACAAGTGAAAATAGTTTAATAATTCATGGCCATTGGGGCTATAACTAAAACAATCAAGATAAAGGGCAAAAGAATAACCATGCATTAATAAAATAGAAGCAGAACACATTAAGCAAAAAGAAATCCATTGCAGTCTTAGAACAAGGTACAATTATCATAACCTATGAATAGAAATGAAAGAGAAACAACTTGGATCAAAACACAGCAAGGTAAAGATACCTAAAGCAATAAGAAGGGCTTTAAGTGGATGAGGAGGAGGGGATAAGAGAGATCAGCTTCCTAATGATATCAGCATTCTCAGCTCTTTCCTTTTGCAAAGTAGTTGTAAAGAAAGCAATTTGAGCTTCTAGGACCCTTTTCTCATCCTCATGAATATCCTGGGCACCCTCTAATGTAGCCTATATAACCTCTACCTCACCCTTCTTTGTAGCTAGGGTATTCCTCAATCTTTGCATAGGGTTGTCATCATTCCTCTTAGCAGCAGGTAGCATGGTATAGTTCATAGATCCAATGACATCCTTAGTGGTCTCAAGGACCACACTTTGACAGGTACATAAAAATATTCAAAGAAAAATGCAAGCCAGAATTAATATGGGAAAGCATGAACATTTGTATCTTTGACTAAGACCCTTTGCATATGCTTGATGATGAGTCAAGGAAGGTTTATTGGAATTTCAGTATCTAACAGTTCCATCAAAGTGAGATCAAGGAAATTGGCAACTTTTCTCCTTTCCTGTCTAGGAAGGATCATTTTGTGAACCACATCAAAATAAAACTTCACATAATGTCCTCAACCCCTAGTAGGAACATTTAGAATTCTACCCAGGTTGAGAACATCTCACCAATGGCAACTCCATTTGTGTAAAACTTATAAAATTCATTTTTTACAAACTTTCTTTGATGATCACCTTAAAAAAAAAGTATGACCATCGTTGAGCTCTCAACTTAGTGATCAAGATATCCATATTGGGGCACGAAAAACCAGTGACAACTCTACCCTTATCCAACTTTTGTTTTTGAAAGTGGAGAACATGATCTGTCTGAGAAGCCTTGTCAACAGGAGTATCAACATCAATATCAAAGTCAAGATATAGATCAATGTTAATAGAAGGTGTAGGAATAGTATCAGGAAGAAATTTAGAGTCTGATTCAGATGAGTCAGAAGGAACAGGTTTGGGTACTTAGTACGTGAAGTGGACTTTGAAGAAACTTTGGAGGAAGTAGAGGATTTGATAGTGGATTTTTAGGATGAGAAATCCTTGGAAGTGGGTTGGGATGATGATTTATGAGACAAGAAGGGTTTTGGAGTTTAAGCAAAAGTAGAAGGAGCTACCCATTTTTTTTTTACTTGCACAAAGTGCTTTTTCCAAGGAAGCATCTTCCCATTTCTTCTTTCCCTGAGTGTGAGGAGTACGAGGAGTACAGATAATAGGAGAGGGTTTGACATGAACATTATCAACAACATCGATGGAGGTGAAAGAGGGTTTTCTTTTTGGCTTAGTCTGGTCCTTCGTGGAACCAAGTTAGCAATAGGAGTATAATCTTGATCAATGGGAGAATCATCTTGATCAAGAATCTGAAGAGGGATAAGAGGTGGAAGTGAGGTTTCAGATAATAGTGGTGGATTAGAAAAGAATTGTGAAAAAAGGGTTTTCATAATTTCAAACATCGCAAAATCGGATAACTTGATTAAGATTGAGGAAGAGATGAGTGGAGTTAAGGTGATGTTTGGGTGAAGTATAATGGTTGTGGAAGGAGCAGTGGATCAGTCAGTGGATGACTTGGAGGAAGAGGATGCCATGGTAAAAGAAGTAATAAATAGTGATTTCTTTATGGTTATGAGAGTGATAAATGAGGAGAAAAGGAAGGAAATGTATTTAAGGTGGAGAAAAGAAAGATGAATCGTGGATGAGTTATATTTGGAGAAGGAAACTTAGTGATACAAAAGGGTCAGTTCTGATGGGAAAGGGCTGGCAGCCTTTTTGTAGAAGAAGCCTTTTGGATTTTTGGCGGCTTATGTATAATGGAAGGGAACATGTAGATAACCTGTTTCTCTTTAAGCTACTATGGCAAACAATAATCATACCTGGATTCTGACTAGTCAACGAATAAAGTTGCCTTGATGTTCCAGTCTAACTGCAAGATCAACACATAGTTGAGTCAATTTAGCTTAAAATCTTAGAATGAGGATTCACAACAAAATATGTGAGACTAAATTAATCAACAATCACTTAAGAATAGTTTATTCTTAGTCAATCATTGAGGGAGATTTATACAATTTTAATCATCCCAAGGCTAACCTATTCTTTTCAAAGTGTTCTCTACTCAAAGCCTTAGTGAATGTGTCAGTAATTTGTTCCTCAGTAAAACAAAACATAATTGATATATGACCTTTTTTAACATTATCTCTAAGAAAGTGATGTCTAATATCAATATGCTTAGTTCTTTTATGTTGAATAGAATTTTTAGCTATGTTAATGACACTTGTATTATAACAGAAAATGGGAACACAACCAACATATATACCAAAGTCTATAAATTATTGCTTAATCCATAAAAATTGAGCATAATAAGAACTCGCAGCAATATATTCAGTTTCAGCAGTAGACAAGGCTACTAAATTTTGCTTCTTTGTGGATCAGGTAATCAAATATGATCCCAAGAAGTATGCCATACCTGTAGTACTTTTTCTGTCCACCACATATCCTACATAATCAGCATCAAAGAATCCTACCAAATTAAAGGTACTACCTTTGGGATACCATAAGCTAAGATCACTGGTTCCCTTCAAGTATCTGAAGATTTTTTTTACTAATTTTAGATATGATTCTTTGGGCTTTGCTTGAAACCTAGCACATAGCCCTGTATTGAACACAATGCCAGGACTGCTTGCTGTGAGGTACAATAATGATCCTATCATACCTCTATACATCATTCTCTCCACATCCGTACCTGTTTTATCCAAATCAAGCTTTGAGAAAGTGGCAATGAGAGTACTGATCTCTTTTGCCTCTTCCATGGAGAATCTGTTGAGAAGTTCTTTGGCATACTTTTGTTAATGGATCATTGCCCCTGATGCTAACTATTTTATTTGCAATCCCAAGAAGTAATTCAGCTCCCTAATCATGCTTATCTCAAATTCACAACTCATGAGTTTGGCAAACTCATGGGTCATATTCATGTTGGTTGAACAAAAAATAATGTCATCCACATATACTTTCATAAATAATAAGTCCTTTCTATTAGTTTTTAAGAAAAAGGTATTGTCAATTTTACCTCTGGTATGACCATGCTCCAGAAGAAATTTTGACAATCTCTCATACCAAGCCCTTGGAGCTTCTTACAAACCATACAAAGTCTTATCCAGTTTATACACATGATCAGGAAACTCCTTGCTTTTAAAACCTAGAGGTTACTTAACATACACCTCCTCTTTGAGAATTTCATTCAAGAATTCACTCTTCACATCCATCTAATAGAGAATAAAATCCATATAGGCAGCAAAGGCAACAAGTAATCTTATAGCTTCAAGTCTTGCAACAGGAGCAAAAGTCTCATCAAAGTCGATTCCTTCTTCTTGATTGTATCCTTGGACCACCAACCTTGCCTTATTTTTTGTAACTGTTCCATGCTCATCAACTTTATTTCTATACACCCACTTAGTCCTAATTACTGATCTATCTTTTGGGAGAGGAACTAAGTGTCATACTTTGATTCTCTCAAATAGATTCAAATCTTCCTGCATGGCTATGGTCTAATTAGCATCAAGTAATGCTTCTATTACCTTCTTTGGCTCAATCTGTAACAGGAATGCCTTAAAGAAACACATACTTCTCAACTCTGACCTTGTAGTGATCCCAAAGGTGATATCAGTAAGAGTAGTCTCAATAGATTATGATCCTTGATACTTGTATCCTTTGGGGATCAAGCCTAGTGAGCTACTAGGATCACTGCTGATGTTCTGAGCTGGGGTAGCTGGTGACTCAATTCCCCCTGCCACTTTGCCTTTAGCTTCAGTTCCACCTGTTAAGGTGCCTCCATGTTTGGTAGCTTCAGTCGATAAATAGAGTTGTGTAACTTGTTCCTCAGTGTCACTTCCTTCCTACAGGTTAGTCTTAACACAAGATTCATCAAAAACCACATGCATGCTTTCTTCAACATAGTTAGTTCTGTTGTTTAAAACCCTATAAGCCATACTATGAAGTGAATAACCTAATAAGATTCCCTCATCACTTTTAGCATCAAATTTTTCCAGATTATCCCTTCTATTATTATGTATGAAACATTTACAACCAAAGGTTCTAAAATGAGAAATGTTTGGCTTTCTTCCTTTTAGTAATTCATAGGGAGTCTTCTCTAACATAGGTTTGATCATGCATCTATTTATGATATATGCTGCAGTACTTATTGCCTCATCCTAAAGGTTTTTAGCAACATTTGTTGCAAGCATCATTGTTTTAGCCATATCTTTCAAGGTTCTATTCTTCCTTTCCACCACTCTATTTTGTTTTGGTGTTCTAGGAGCTGAGAAGTTATGATCTATACCATTTTGCTGAACAAAATTCTAAGAACTTTACATTCTCAAATTTTGTACCATGGTTAGACCTTATGAAAAGTAATAAAGTGCCCAGCTTCTTTTCAATTTTCTTAATAAAAATTTCAAAGACATCAAAGGTATCTTTTTTAAAGGCTAGAAACAAAGTCCAAGTGAACTTGGAATAATCATCAATAAATACCAAAACATACCTTTTTCCACCTCTTTTTTGAAGTCTTATTGGTCCACATAAGTCCATGTGAACCAGGCCAAGGAACTTGGTAGTGCTAACATGGTTGTTTGACTTAAAATAAGATCTTACCTGTTTCTCCTTACACATGCACTACATAACTTTTCTTTCTTAAACTTGGTCTTGGGTAATCCCAATACCATATCTTTAGATGAAAGTATGTTCAGTTTTTTCAAACTTGCATGTCTAAGTCTCCTGTGCCAAAGGAGAGGATCATTTTCTATTACACTTAGACAAGTCAACTCAGGTCCTGGTATTTCCATTATGTCAGCTTTGTATACATTTTTGTATCTCCTTGAGTGAGTATAATTTCTTTGGTGTCCATCCTTTTGAATTTGACTCTTGTAGTAGTAAAATAACATTATTACCTTTGTCACACAATTGTAAGATGCTCAGCAGGTTATGCTTCAATCCTTCTACAAGATATACATCCTCTAGTTCTTTTGACTCAGATGAGCCAATTTTTCCAACACCAGTAATGATTCCCTTTTTACTATCACCAAAATAAACTCCTTCTCCATCTATTTTGGAGAGTGAAAAGAACTTTTTCTTATCACCAGTCATGTGTCTTGAGCAATCACTGTCTAAGTACTAGTGCCTTTTTCTTTCTTTCACCTTCTCCTGCAAAAGAAATCAATGGTTAGAATTAGGAACCTAGACAATCTTAGGTCCTATTTTGTTAGTAAAAAGATGAATTAAATTCCTTCTAGTCCATGCAGGCAACATGTAAGATGACCAGCTTCTCTGACCAGTATTAGTACTTGTTTTCTTGGTTTGAGAGAATTTATTTGTTAGATTATGGCTTTTAGATCTAATTTTTGCATCCACAGGACATTCAGTGGTTGGATGTCCAAGATTACCCCAAATATAGCACAGGTCTTGAGGATTATCAGCCTTTTTGTAAAAACCTAATCCTTCTTTTTCATTTGATTTCTTTCACTCAACTGGTGAACAGTTCTTGAAGAATTTTTCCACTTGTTTGCTCTTTCCAGATCTAGTTTTAGTTTAAAAACTTCTCGACTCAGCTTATTTATTTTTTCAGTCATGACATTCTTGTTTGTACTTAGTTAACTCAAGTTCAGCATTTTCTTGTTCTTTACTTAGGGCCTTTTTTCCATTTGCAGTGAGAGTCAATTTAAGAACTTCAGACTTAAGATCATTGTTTAAGGACTCAAGTTGTGTGACTTGTTTTTTGAGAGTGCAATTTTCTTTTTCAACAGTATATTTTCAAGATTTTAAATCAATGAAATTGATTTTTAGACTTGCAAGACTGTTGAACAGTTTATCCCTATCATAAGTTAATTCTTGGAGATTGTCAATTAAAGCAACCATCAAGGAAACAAGTTTAGTTTTATAAAATAGATGCAACTTTTCTTTGAGTTCAAGTATTCTTACCTCAGAAGCATCATCTTCTTCCTCTATGTCTGAATCACTAATAGCCATAAATTTTGTTTTATCAACTTTATCATCATCAAAATCAGATCTCCATGCTGCTATCATAGCATATTCTTCCTTTTCCTTCCTCTTGGCCTTTTCTTTCAGTTTTTTTCAGCCCTTTTCTTCCTCTATTCTATTTCCTAGAGAGGCCAATCTCTGATCTGATGATCAGTCTTACCATACTTGTAACATCCATTTGGATTGTCATTGGAACGTTTCTTGCTACCTGTTCCCTTCTTCTTTTTAAAGAATTTGCTAAAGTTTTTAGTTAAGAAGCCAACTTGTTCCTTTTCCAGTTCAATCTCTTCATCACTATCTGAAGCCTTCAAAGCCAAGATTTTCTTACAAGCTTTTTGTTCTTTGGTTCCAATTTCCACTTCATATGTTCTTAAGTTCCCAGTTCATCCAAAGTCAGATCTGTGAGATCCTTATTTACCTCCCTAATTGCAGTGACTTTAACATTCCACTTAGATTTTGGGAGCACCCTTAGTACCTTTTATACTTTTTTTCCTCCTCAGTGATGACTTTTCTAAAAGAAGTCAACTCATTTGTTATAGTAGTAAACCTTGTCATCATGTCATGCAAGGATTTATTTTCCTTCATCTTGAATGCTTTATATTCAGAAAGAAGATGAGAAATCCTGAATTTTCTTACCTGAGAGGTACCCTCATATGCATTAACTAAAGTATACCAAAATTACTTAACAGTGGTCCAGGTTGATACTTTATTATATTCAGCAGATCCTAATCCGCAGACTAGGATGTTCTTTCCCTTAGCATTTTTCTTCAATGTTATTAGATCATCAGCAGTAAACTCACTCCTTACTTTTTTGAATTGTTCACCATCTTCTATCTTCATTAGAATAGTAGGGCCATCAGTAATCCTATCTCATAATTCATAGTCTTCTCTTGAATAAACATCTCCAACCTGGCTTTCCACCAAATGAAATGAGTACCATCAAAGAGTGGAGGTCTAGTAGTTGACTGACCTTCACTGTGACCAGTAGAGGTGTAAAATTCATCATAATGATATTTTCTTAGGTGCAAACTCTATTTAAGATAACTAGCTCTTATACCACTTGTTAGAGTACGTGCCCTACTGATTTTAATATTATACTCTACTGAAAGCCTATCTGTGAAACAAGTAAGTAAACATAGTTCGCAGAAGTAAAAACTGAACACAGTGTTTTTACCTGAAAAACACTTGTCTCAAGAAAGGTGTAAAAAAATCACTACCTATACCTCTACAGGATTTAACCCCAACTTCACTATAATTCTTGATCCTCAACAATCAACAAAATTACAAGACTTCTTGTAAACTAGGAATTACAACTTAACTCCTATAACTACAAAAACATAAATCTTCTCAAGATAAGTGTTCCCAAGTCTTCGAGTTCCCTAAATTGAAGACACAGCTCCTAACTTAGTTTATAGATCATAGAGACTAGAACAATGACTCATTACAATTCAAAGAACCTATCTATTACAAACAGTCTAAGACTTGCTAAGTAAGGGACCAGGTTCTTCTTCAAGTAAGTGAACTATTTCGTTGATTGTTGATTATCCTATCAGTGCATGAGTGAAAGCTTTGAATGTCATTTCTTTTATTTAAGCCAACACCTGATAGAGTCCTTTAGTTGATGTACTCTTCTATCTTCACTTGGACACCCAGGTAGTTTAACTCACTCTTTTTTGTTGTCTCTATCTCTTGTTGTTTGAATAGTACTCTTCTCTTTTATGTTATAATCTCTACAAGATACCTTGATCAACTCAACTTCTAGATTCTATACTTATCACCTCCTTTGCATCTACTTCAACTGATGTGATAAGTATTGAGGGCATGATGCTTATCCACTCTTATTTTTATGCAGTTTTATGTTTTCAGTAAAGTCTTGCCTGTAACTTGTTCACTTGTGTGGAACATCTTGCACAACATGTTTCATTCATATCTCCATCATCAAAACTTCACATTCCCTAACAATTTTACCATCAGCAAGGCAACTCATTTGATAAGAATACTACTGCCATGTAAAAGGAGAATTGAACAGAAACTCACTCTTCCTCAGCATTTGTAAAAAGCACGTCGTTTTCTATCACTGCAGGGGGTTCCTTATGCTGATAAAAGAAGTAGAACCAGAGAAACTCCTTTTTACAAAAAAAATATATCTTTTTATGTAAATACAGCAGCCATAATAGTCTTATTTGATGTTTGAAAACTTGATGAAGAAAGAGGAACATCATTTGCAACCACTTATATAAGGTACCTAGGATTTGAATTATTTAAATGGAAACAGTGAGATTTATTGTTGTCACACCCCTTTTTCGACTCCAAAAAAAAGAAAGATATGTATTTTAAGTTCGAAAGGGTTTTATTATTAAGGTGACAAAAATGAAAAATTTGTTTCAAAAAAAAGGATTATTTACATTATTTTTTTTCTTATTCAAAGTCGCTACTTGGAATAATCCGGTGTGCCAAGTCACCTTTGTAAAATCCTTTTCAAAATGGTTTGACTCTAAAAACTAATCCGCGAACAGAGATTCTGGCTAAGGAATTCTATTGACCGAGGGAAAGGTGTTAGGCACCCCTCGATCCCGTGGTTCGACCATGGTCGCTTGGTGGAGCGTATCAGCTAATTTGACATTAAAAATGTACAAACCACATAAACACACAAAACAAGCAAACAAAAAAATCACACAAAATTCAAAACAAACCAAAATAATATTCAGTCCAAATTATACAATCCAAAATAAAAGAGGTGCTGAAATATAAAACCTATTCTATTCTAAACTAATCTTAAACTAAACTCCACCCGACATTCCGGGCCTTGATCACGAGCCTCCTTTGCGTACATGCTACTTTGGCGCATTCCCCGGATAAATCAATACAAATCCTTTGGGGCATTCCCCGGCCAAATGAGTACAATTTAAACTTGTACAATTTAAACTTTTCGTGCAATAAAGTAGAAAGTACCATTCACGCACATATTCAAACACTCCAACAAATAGTTATTCCTAAATTTGCCTACCCGACCTACATTTGCCTACCAAGTTCAACGTATCACAATTCTATCATGTTCAACATTATCAATACATCAAAATTAATCAATATTCATTTTCCTCTATTTTTAATCCCCACCTTAATTCATTTTCAACCATGTGATTAACCCATTTCAATCCACAATCCACCAATCGAGAATAGAGAAAATTCACCAATCATGCTTAGCACATCACACACCCAAATGTCACCAAATGTTCACATCAACAAACAAACCACGGTATCGAATCACACGCAATCACAATCACATAAGAATTAAATAAAAGAGAAGAAAGAATTGGACCTTAAATTTGAAGCTTTCAAACTCAATGTTATTCGAATAAAGAGAGTCTGCACCTGGAAACCTCAAGCCGAACCTTAAAACCAATAATCCAACTCGACAAATAATGACCCGCTCACCGTCACTTTTCACGCCATTACTGTTCATCGATACTGTTCACCGGCGCCCCTTTTTTTTGTTGTTGTTGTTCTTGTGAGGAAGATTATTTTGTGATTGTTGTTATTGTGGAGAAGATGATGATCAAATAATGAGCCTCCCCTTTTTCCTCTTAGAATTTTTCTTTTATAATGAGCATGAATTTGTTATGATGTGGGAATTTTTGTGGGTCCCCCATATATTCTTTCTCTATGGACAAGAAAAAAGAGAGGGGGACCACATGGGTAGTTAGGGTGGTGATGGTGATGTGTCATTTTTAATAGGGAGGGGTTGTTAGAATAAGATAAAATTAGTTAGGAATTGTTATTTTTGTCTTTTTGTGAAGGGGTTATCACACGGGTGAGGGCACACACTAAGACGAGGGTAAAATGGTAAGAATGCTTTAGGGGAGGGACAAGATTATGTGTCTACATCATGCCCCTCTTTGAAGGTAAACACAAAGTGTTTTCATACAAAGAAGTAGACAACGAGACAAAATTTTGATCTGACCATTATTCATAGGGAAGAAATAAAAGAAAGAAAGATGACCGAGTTGGAGAGTCGAGTGAGGTCCCGTCGAGGATCCGGTCCATGGCTCTGTCATTACATCAAAAATGAAAATTACAAGTTAAAACATAAATAAAATTACAAAAATCCTATCTATACAGCTTCTGTTGGACTCCTGACTTAAGTTTCATCACCCCATTCTTCAGGCGGGTTCCTGACTTGCAATTTCTTCAAACTTGTTGCTTGGTTTTCCAATGCTTCACCTTATTGCTTAAATTTCAATTTATTCACCCTGTTCTTCAGGCGGGCTCCTGACTTGCTATTTTTCAATCCGTTAACTTTCATCTTTTCACCTTGTTGCTTTGTTTGCAACTTCTTCAGGTTGTTGCTTGACTTTTCATTTATTCGCCCTGTTCTTCAGGCGGGTGCCTGAAATCACATCAAAACTAAAAGAAAATTATCCCAAACAAGAATTATTATAAAGAGAAATTTCGTTTTCCAGAAAAGTAAAGTTAAAAAAAAAGAATTAAATTTTTGCCCTAGTTTATTATCAGAAGACTTTTGGGAAAGTCACATCATACCTACTTGCATGTTGTAATGATGAATCGAGACTCTGACTAAGAAATGCATCTCTTGAGAGTAAAATTGAATAACCAAGCCTAGGAAGTGCGTCTCCTTAGAATTAAAGTGAGGGATTCTAACTAGAAAGTGCGTCTTCTAGAGATACAAGTCTTAGTTAAAAAGTGTATCACCTAACAAATGAAAACTAGCAAGAAAGTGCATCTCCAGAGGATTAAGTGCAATAACTTGACTAGAAAGTGCATTTTCTAGAAATCAAGGGGACTGCTGGGAAGTGCATTACCCAAAATCAAAGTTCGAATTACCCAATCAAATAAATGTATTTCCTTACCAATGTTGCTTAAATTATCAAAATAAAGAAGTGCATCTCCTTACCAATGCCGCTTGAATTACCAAACCAAGGAAATGCGTCTCCTTACCAATGCCGCTTAAATTACTCAAACAAGGAAGTGTGTCTCCTCACAAATGTTTCTTGAATTAACCAAAAAAGGAAGTGTATCTCCTTACAAATATTGCTTAAATAGCCCAAGCAAGGAAGTGCATCTCCAATGTTTCTTTAATTACCAAAACAAGAAAGTGTGTCTCCTTTGGAAGTGTGTCTCCTTATGATAGAGCTTGAATTACCAAAATAAGGAAGTGTATCTCCTTAAAAATGTTGCTTGAATTGTCCAAATAAGGAAGTGCGTCCCCTTACAAATGTTGCTAGAATTACCCAAACAAAGAAGTGCGTCTCCTTACAAATGTTGCTGGAATTGCCTGAACAAGGAAGTGCGTCTCCTTACAAATGCCAATCGAATTTCCAAACAAGGAAGTGCGTCTCCTTACAAATTTTGCTTGAATTATCAAACAAGGAAGTGTATATCCTTACAAATGTTGCTTGAATTTCCCACACAAGGAAGTGCGTCTCCTTATAAATATCGATCGAATTACCCAACAAGGAAGTGTATCTCCTTTGGAAGTGTGTCTCCTTATGATAGCGCTTGAATTACCAAAATAAGAAAGTCTGTCTCCTTACAAATTTTGCTTGAATTGTCCAAACAAGAAAGTGTGTCCCCTTACAAATGTTGCTGGAATTATCTAAACAAGGAAGTGCGTCTCCTTACAAATGTTGCTAGAATTACCCGAACAAGAAAGTGCGTCTCCTTACAAATGCCAATCGAATTACTAAACAAGGAAGTGCGTCTCCTTGCAAATGTTGCTTGAATTATCAAACAAGGAAGTGCATCTCCTTACAAATGTTGCTTGAATTTCCCACACAAGAAAGTGCATCTCCTTACAAATACCACTTGAATTAACAAACAAGAAAGTGTGTTTCCTCATAAATATTGCTGGATATACCAAATAAGGAAGTGCGTTTCCTTACAAATATTGCTAGAATTACCCAAACAAGGAAGTGCATCTCTTTACAATGTTGCTAGAATTACCAAAACAAGGAAGTGCGTCTCCTTAAAAATGCCACTTGAATTACCATAGGTTTGAATACCAAATATGTGCAGAAACATTGCCTCTTGCATTTGTAGAAGTGAGAATATTACGGCCCTTGATATTTAGGCTTTGAAATCCTTGATTCGAAGGTAGCATGTGTTCCTATTTCATACAAAGAAAACTTGTTAGTTTAAAAACATAGTGGTTGGTTTGTGGCTTAGCTTTCACGGCAATCGCTTTTGCCCCAGTCATATTTAACCTTGCTTCCAACCATTAACATAGGTCGTTGACTTGCTTCATCATTGACCCAAACTCAGATTATTAAGAGTGACTCTGAAACAAACACAGTATCTCTACTTTGCCATGCTCCTCAAATAAACCTTTTGAACCTTGGTATTTTCATGAATTCCCAGACTTGTTTGTTGAAAAAATTTGTATGTCTTATTTCGGATAACAATCATGTCTCTTTTATGTGCTAACTTTTGTCTTGCTTTGTGCAATTGGAGAAGCTGATAGCAGTTCTGAAATATTTCCTCACTTGTTTTGACAAGGACTTGACTCAAAGACAAGAAAAAAAATGACAGTGATTTTTATTTGGACAACTGACCCAAGAAAAATAAAAGTATAAATAAGAAAGAAAAGACAATGAATGTCCCCATTTGAAACAAAGAAATGAAAAATTTATCTAAAAATGACTGTTAACTCTAATGATTATGCCATGCATTTTGAATTAATCTGCCTGATCTTTTCATCCATACCTTCCACCAGTTGTTGTTGGGTTAATGGCCTTGAACTGAGTTTCTTCCATGGGCCAATTACATTCGGAGACCTCATTCGGCTAGTGGCGCCTTGAAGGGTTTTCACCAACAAACCTCTCTTATTTTTCTCTCAGCTCACCATCGTCTTATGGTTCCCGTAAGGGTTTTCACCGAGAAGACTCTCATTTTTATTTCTCTCAACTTACCATCGCCTTACAGTGCCCGTGAGGGTTTTCACCAATAAGACTCTCTCATTTTATTTCTCTCTTGATTCCTTGTGCTGAGGAAGACAGGTAGTTCCCAAATACATCATCACATCCATTGCATGCTTAGCCCTAACATTCTCAAAGATTGATATGAAGGTCTTTCTTTGGTTGTAACTTGGCTTTTGGATAGGGTTAGAAAGAAAGGATGGCATGATGCCCAAACGACACTTGACGTGGGTTAGGACTTTCAACTTTTGGAATCAACTCAAACATATGAGGATTAACTCATGCCCCAGTTTCTTTTGACTGGATGATTCTAAATTATTTATTTGGTTGGACCGAGCCCTTAGTAGGGCAGCCTACGAATCTCACCCCCGAGAGAGGAGAATCAGGTCATGCGTAGTTCTGGCAGCTTGTCCTTTTTCTTTGATCTGATTTTTCTTTTTTGTATTTTATTCACTCTTTTCACTTTGCGCTTCTTTTTTTTCTAACTCTATTTTTCTTGAAACTCTTTTTTTGGAAACATTTTTGTCTCTTTTTTGTAACTTTTTGACTTTATCTTTTTACTCGACACTATTCTTTGAACTTTGCTTACTCTATCTTGATTCCAAAAGAGAGGTATGAAAGAAAATAACACTAAGGCTCAAGTGGGATAAACAAAGGATGATATAATGTTTGGATAGCAGAATGAAATGCCTTCATCATATCAATCCTTGAGAATGCAAGTACATAACATGCAATTGGAAGTGAGAGATAAAGATTATTTGCGACATCTTTTTAAGCAGATTGAGTCTGTGCATCACTACTTCTTCTGTAAACTCCACCTTTGTTGTACATTCCTCACATCAAATGACTCATGCTTTTGTGGAGCTACTTATCTTTTTGTTTATCTTGATATAGCAATCACACGTCCACTATTTGACCTAATTGGGACTTGCCTTTCGATCGATGACCAAGTTGTTCTTGTGATTCTCAAAATAATTGCCTTAACTTGTCACCAAATGTCTCAGCACTCTATTTATTTTCTCATATGCTCTCTTTTTCTAACTTTAACCCTCTGATTCAATGTTCATGCTTAAACTGAATTTTAAGATCTGACTGAAAATTTCACTAGCATGTCATATCATTAGAGTTAACACAAAGGAAAATGAGACACTTAATTTAGTAAAAACAAAATATAGAAGGGTTTGAACATAAACAACAAAAGAAAAAAACAAGACAGATCCCTAACTACAACCCTGAAATAATTCGGAGAATAGAAAATAAAACAAAACAAGCTACTAAACCCCTTCCTACTAAGGAGAGGGGTGACTTCTTAATTGCTCAGCCTGACATCTTAGGCACTGGTTTACATAGCAACATGACTAGAGATTTCCTCACTTTCAATATTCTGCACCATGATTGATTTATCTTGAATCATCTTTTCAATTTCTCTTTTTAAAGAACGATAATCTTTAATACTGTGACCCTGAACATCGGAATGATATGTACATCGTACATTAGGATCAAAACTTCTTGAATGTGGGTTAGGAGTATACCCAAGGAGAGGAGTGATCATGCCCTGCTGTACCAATCTCTTGAATAAACTTGCATACGACTCTCCAATGGGTGTGAAGTTATCCCTCGACTTCTGTCTCATTTCATTATTTGGCTTAAATTAAAAACCAGGCCTAGAAAGGCTTCGGTATGTATGTGGAGTTGGAGGATAACTCAACAGAGTTGGCACGAGCCAGTGTGGGTAAGATGGGGGTTGAACATATGGTTGTGCATTATACACTTGATATGGAGATGGGGGAATGGAATATAATGGTTTTTGGGAAGGATTCTGTTGAACTTGACCATAAACTTGGGTTTGAGCCCGTGGGTAACGATGGTATAATCCTCTTGCCCATGCCTGTTGTCCAACTATAATAGAAGATGCATCTTCCTCATTTTTCTTTCCTACAACACTTCCCAAACCTTTTTGAATTGCTTGAGTAGTTGCTTTCAATGTTGCGAAACTCACAATGCGACCAGTCTTAATTCCATCCTCTATCATCTTCCCCATTTTGAGGACCTCAATAAATGGCTTGCCTAATGTAGGTAAAAAGTGTTGATAATATGTTTCATCTTGCACTTGAATAAACACCTCCACTATCTTGCTTTCTTTCATTGACAGTTTTACTCCAGCAGTTTGTTCGCTCCATCTGATCGCATACTCTCTGAAACTCTCAGTATTCTTCTTTTTTATACCAGTTAGGGATTTTTCGTCAGGTATCAAATCCACATTGTATTGAAATTATTGCACAAATCCATTTGCTAGGTCATCCCAACTAATCTACTTATCAATGTCTTGGTCAACAAACCATTCTGAACCTAGACCTGAAAGATTCTCACCGAAATAAGCCATGAGTAGTTCTTCTTTCCCTCTAGCGCCCCTTAGCTGGTTACAATAGCGTCTCAAATATGCTACAGGATCACCATGTCCATCATACTTCTCAAACTTCAGCATTTTAAAATCAAAAGGAAGATATACACCTTGAAACATGCACAAATCTTTATATAAGACACTTTTGTACCCCCAAGTCCTTGCAAGTTTTTCATAGTCAGTTTCAAACTTCTCAATTTTCTGGCTATTTCCTCTTGTTCTTCTGTCATAACAGGCTTCTCAATATTTGGAGGAAATTCAGGCAGTTGAGGGCAGTCGTAAGGACCATTCAACTTAAAGCGTAATGCTGATCACTAAAAATATTCAATACAGGGTCGCTTGTAGAACCGTTGGATTGATATTAAAAGCAGGATCTTCAGACGGGAGTAGGGCTACAAAAGCATGAATAGCATCTGGAGCCGAGTATATGGTAGTTTTGGATTGGGGAGTGAGGAAATGAACCTTGGAAGTGGTTGGATATTGTTGCCCCGGAGTCGATACTGAAGCATGTTGTGGCATATTAACAAAAATGGAAAATTGTGCATGTGACATGAGAGGAAAGCTAGAAAGATATTCCAGATTATCAGTGGGAACTGGAGGAGGAGGCAACCCATTAGCCCAAGATCGATGAATTTCTATTATTTGCCGCCTTAATTTTTGAATCTCTTCACTATCTCCTACATTCTCATTCCCTGAACTCCCTATCTGATTAGTGACAACTAACTCAGTATCCTTGTTGGCCATAACTTCCTCTGTGATTTGGAGCAATATGGAGGACCAGCTAAAATGCCACAAACCAACCACCTTAAACTAACTGGACAAGAGATAGCAAATGGTTAGAGTTCAACAATTTTTCAAAACCTCTTTTTTTTTTTTGAAAAGATCACCGAACCCAAGAAGGGCGCCTACGTATCTCACTCCCAAAAGAGGAGAATCGGGTGTGCGTAGTTCGTGAAGTCTTGCCAAAATGGCCGATTAAACTCTTTTTCTTTCTTTTTTCTTTTTCTTGAAACTTTAAAAATAAAAGAAAAATAAAAATTTGTCAAAAGAAATGACGAAAATATTTTTGAATTCTTCGGCTTTAACATCCCTATACAAAATTAAACCTATGATTACCAAAGAAAATCTTTTTGGATTTTTTATTTTGAATTTCATATGAAAACGAAACTTGAACCTATTAAATGAAAAATCTTTTTTGTAGTTTTCTTTTAAAGACGTATATGAAACGCCTACTCTAAATGGAGAGTGAAGAAATATATCTGAATTTTTCAAATAAGATCCCCGAACCCACAATAGGTTGCCTACGTATCTCACTCCTGAGAGAGGAGAATCAAGGGTGCGTAGTTCGTCTAGTTTGGACAATTAAGGATTAAAACGGACTGAGACTTGACCTAAGAGACGCAATTACAGACGGATGATGAAAACGAAATCTTTTTTTTTTTGGGGGGTGGGGGATTTAATTAGATACTTCACACAAAACTGACACCGACAATTATGAAAGAAATATTCTTTTTGGTATTTTAATTTTTATGAAATGGACACAAATACTACCATTTTTGAAACTTCTAAAGAAAATCTTTTTCGGAATTTTAGAATTATGAATGCATGCTAATTGAGATAAAGGGAAAATCTTTTTGAAATTGTCAAATTATGAATGCATGGTAAAGGAATAAGAGGAAAAGCTTTTTGATGTTTTTGAGACAACGAATGCGAAAGGTAAAAGAAATCCTCTTTTTTTAATTATTTTTTTATTTTATTTTTGAATTGTGAAAAAGCCATAAAGAAATCTAAAAGCATGAAACTCTCTTTTTTCTTTTTGACTCACTTTTTCTATATTTTTTTTCAACATTTCGTGCCTACGCACTTTACTTCTAACACATGCTTTACCCCACATCAGTCTGTCAATCACGTTATCCTCAAAGATGCAACATTTAACAAGTAGGAATGCTTTAGAGGTAAGTCTCCTACAAAGGACCAAGTGGACCCGCTAGGTCTCAATATGATGCACATAAGCATGACCTAAAGGCTGACCTATGCTAGGGTTTACTAACAAGGCCGTTCGGGGGAGCATATGGTCGATAGTGACTGCTTAGCTTTCCACCTACTCCATACATCCAACGGATCACCCCCTAAAATAAAGGTGACTCAACTAGAGTTCGTGCGCATGACGTGCGCTCTGAGACTTGTTGCGGAAAGAATGATTCGGGTTATGCAAATAATGTCAGATATAAAAGCGGTAACAAATAGGATAAATACTGAAAACAAAGAGCACGAAAATACACAAAAGTGAAAACACAAACAAAAATCACAAACAATGCTTATACACTCGTAATGCCAAACAAAGCCGATATGACTCCAAAAAAGCTCTGATTCTGAAATCTTCCCCAGCATAGTCGCCAAAGCCGTCACACTTCTTTTTCGACTCCAAAAAAAAAGAAAGATATGTATTTTAAGTTCGAAAGGGTTTTATTATTAAGGTGACAAAAATGAAAAATTTGTTTCGAAAAAAAAGGATTATTTACATTATTTATTTTTGCTTATTCAGAGTTGCCACTTGGCATAATCCGGTGTGTCAAGTCACCTTTGAAAAATCCTTTTCGAAATGGTTTGACTCTAAAAACTGATCCGCGAACAGAGATTCCGGCTAAGGAATTCTATTGACCGATGGGAAGGTGTTAGGCACCCCTCGATCCCGTGGTTCGACCATGGTCGCTTGGTGGAGCGTATCGGCTAATTTGACATTGCAAATGTACAAACCACATAAACACACAAAACAAGCAAACAAACAAATCACACAAAATTCAAAACAAACCAAAATAATGTTCAGTCCAAATTATACAATCCAAAATAAAAGAGGTGCTGAAATATAAAACCTATTCTATTCTAAACTAATCCTAAACTAAACTACACCGGACGTTCCGGGCCTTAATCACGAGCCTTCTTTGTGTACATGCTACTTCGGGGCATTCCCCAGATAAATCAATACAAATCCTTTGGGGAATTCCCCGGCCAAATGAGTACAATTTAAACTTTTCATGCAATAAAGTAGAAAGTACCATTCATGCATATATTCAAAGACTCCAACAAATCGTTATTCCTAAATTTGCCTACCCGGCCTACGTTTGCCTACCAAGTTCAACGTATCACAATTCTATCATGTTCAACATTATCAATACATCAAAATTAATCAATATTCATTTTCCTCCATTTTTAATCCCCACTTTAATTCATTTTCAACCACGTGATTAACCCATTTCAATACACAATCCACCAATTGAGAATAACAAAAATTCACCAACTATGCTTAGCACATCACACACCCAAATGTCACCAACATTTCACATCAACAAACAAACCACGGTATCGAATCACACGCAATCACAATCACATAAGAATTAAATAAAAGAGAAGAAAGAATTGGACCTTAAATTTGAAGCTTTCAAACTCAATGTTATTCGAATAAAGAGAGTCCGCACCCGGAAACCTCGAGCCGAACCTTAAAAACAACAATCCAACTCGATAAATAATGATCCGTTCACCGTCACTTTTCACGCCGTTACAGTTCACCGATACTGTTCACCGGTACTGTTCACCGGTGCCTTTTTTTTTTGTTGTTGTTGTTGTTCTTCTTGTGAGGAAGATTATTTTGTGATTGTTGTTATTGTGGAGAAGATGATGATCAAATAATGAGCCTCCCATTTTTCCCTCTTAGAATTTTTCTTTTATAATGGGCATGGATTTGTTATGATGTGGGAATTTTGGTGGGTCCCCCATATATTCTTTCTTTGTGGACAAGAAAAAAAAGTGGGGATTACATGGGTATTTAGGGTGGTGATGGTGATGTGTCATTTTTAATAAGGAGGGGTTGTTAGAATAAGATAAAATTAGTTAGGAATTGTTATTTTTGTCTTTTTGTGAGAGGGTTATCACACGGGTGAGGGCACACACTAAGACGAGGGTAAAATGGTAAGAATGCTTTAGGGGAGGGACAAAATTATGTGTCAACAATTGTGACCAGCTAGAATTTTTCAATAACAGAATCATGCACAAATAAAGTGCTAAAATAAAATAATAGCCAACAATTTATTAAAAATTTGCAATAAACAAGTCATTTGGAACTACATGCTCCACATCCAAGAATTTGAATCTTGGTCTTCTGTAGCATTCCACAACATCTTTCATGTTAGTCCATCTCACCAGAGATTCAGCACAACAATCTAATGCCATTTTTATGATTGATGCCACAACATCTAGCTCTTTTGTAAGCAATTGCCAATTGATGTTAGCAAGTTGGCATCTATGACGTCCATTGCCTCTGGAAGTGAATAACTCACCCATTGCTTCAAGCTAAGATCTCCCTCAAACTCTTTAGGCTTTCTCCTAGTAAACATTTCTAGCAACATGATCCCGTAACTATAGACATCACATTTTGTTGAGACCATCCATCCAGTCCATACTCTAAGTCAAATAATTAATTTAAAGATGCAATATACTTTTCTGGTAGGGATAAAAGGGACAAATTAGCAAAACTAAGAGGTGTACCCAGTGTAATATAACCCAGTGTTGCTAAGGTTTTAGTGTATAAAGCACTCTCATATTCACCAAGTAATTTTGAAATGTCAAAGTGTGGGCAATCATATCCTCATCCACCAATACATTACTAAGCTTCAGATCACAATGAACCACAGGTGACAAGCACACATGGTAAAGATATTCTAATGCACATGTGACATCTATCATTATGCTTAGTCTCTACCTGATGTCGAGCAAGTAGTTGTACGAATACAAATACACTACCATTAGGCATATACTCCAACACTAAGCCTTAAAATCAAGGTTGGAACAACTAGTGATCTTACGTGATTCCTGTGTCGAAGGCTGTGCAAAACTTATCGGAGTCAGGTATAGCTTTTCTCAATATGTTGTGTCTTAAATAAAGGTTCACCAGAGTTTGCACTACTTCAATTTCTTAAGGAATTCCATTTGAGAATTGATTCATTGACAGATCTATCAGTGTCACAACCTTTAGATTTCTAATTTCTGGAGGTAAAGAAACACGTATGTTGTTTGATGATAAGTCAACAACCATTTGATCCTTACGATTCCATAAACTTGTTGGCATGAAATAATTCGTGGAATGATTCAGTACGGACACCGGAAGCATGTCGTTTAAAGGGTTCAAAGATATATCAAGAAGTGTAAAGTTTTTGCAATTGGTTAAGGAAGTCAGGAAGTTTAATGATTAGTTGCTGGTTAAATTCTTTGCCCCCAAGTTTAGGAACTGTACATCAGTCAAATATCCAAGATAATTGGGAATCAAGTCTATGAGTTTGTTTACTGAAATCTCTAGAAAATAAAGTTTTGAACAATTGGAGATAGATAAGGACGTTTAAAATTAGCTCTCTAAAGTCAAATTTTAATCTGAAGCCTTAAAAATATATATATGCATAATAAATAAAATATTAATATTTTCTTTTCTTTTTCATAATTGTTTTTTTTAGTGTAGTATTGTATTGTATTTTATTTCACATATTAATATTATTATTTATAATAATAAGGATTGATTCAAGTTAATAATACGTTAACCATATGTTTCAATACATTATCTTGGATATTATTGTAAACATATTATTTATTATTATAAAGATTTGAGTAGTTTAATTCAAATTTTTCTATTGAATGATGATATTTTTTATTTTTTTTTACTATATTCAATATTGTCAATTTCTGTTTTTTTTTTTATAAAATTAACAACTAAAATATTTTGATGCCTTGAAATTTTTGGGGCCTAAAGCAAAGAATTTACTAGCCTCATCCTTGAGCCACCCCTAGAGGTAGAATGAGGAATAGTCCCTACAATATTGGTTAAGTTGTTCAGATAAAGGAATTCAATGTTTGAATAATTCATATAATGAAATGCTAAGGGATCATTTTTAGGGATAAGCCCCATCATAACAATAATATTTGTGGTAATAAAAGTAAATACGAAAACAATAATAATATGATTTATAAACAAGAACAACAAGAGAGATAATAATACCAAGACTTTTATTTGGAAACCCAATTAGGAAAAAAATCACGGGTCAAGAGGAGCAACTGATATGACTATAGTCAGAAATTTTACACTTGTAGTCTAAGTAAAATTCTCTAAATACCACTACACACTCAAAAGAAATATCTATGTTTTGCTTTTTTTCACCTCACTAAAATATCGCTCACTCTCTATTTTTCCTCATAGACTAAACTCTTTGTCACACCTTACTCTTTTTTTCTTCACTCTTGATTTTTGGTGTCACTACGATTGAGTTGAATTCTCTCCTTTTATAGTGAAAGAAAGAGCCTGTATATGTCACTGCTGACATACGTAAATATTGCAATTGTCAACACTTGCAACTACAAGATCTCTCTTTTCATGTTCTCTCTGGAAAAGGTTTGATAACACAAACCAAAGAGCGGAAAACATTTCCCCTCAAACAATGGAGTATGGGAGTACTTTTCAATGCATTTATGGGGCTAGACCCAACAAATCTCTCCCTCCAGTCCTGTTCACCTAAAGGAGGTATTCCCATTTTCTAAGAAAGAGCTCATGTCGACAAGTTCTTTGCTCAATTTGAACTTGACTTTTGGAACTACCTTTGTTAGCATATCTGTAGAATTCTTACTCGTGTAAATCTTTTTGATCTAGAACAATTCATTTTCCACTTGTTCACGAATTCAATTGTACCTCACATCAATGTAGTTTGTTCTTACATGGTACATGAATTTCTTTCTTAAGTCAATTTCACTTTGATTATCACAATAGACAATGTACGCCATTTGTTGTAAGCCTGCAATTCAGGTTCTTGAAAGAACTGCTTAAGCCATATCATCTCCTTGCAAGCTTCAGTAGCTCAATATACTCTACTTCAATTATAGAGAGTTCGACACACTTTTATAACTTCGACTGCCATGATATAGCTCCCCCTAAAATGTAAAAAAAATATCCTATAGTGGATTTTATGTTGTCAAGGTCAATTACTCATATGGGTGAACCAAGCTGTCCAACAAGTTCTACAAGCTTTCCAACAAGTTCACGACCATTCACACGTAGCCAATCTCGGTAGTTACAAAAACTCCAAGATATGTTCATGCAAATGGCCATGTGTGAGTTGGTACTTGATCCTTCCAATTGATTAAATGTTTTTAAGTGTGAAGAGGAGCCTTGAAGTGTAATAAACTTACACTCTAAGGCCACCCCTTGGCAAGGGTAGGATGGTCATTTGTTATCTCCCTTTGTGAACTAATATAAGTAGATAGTGTTAGGGTTATTTTGGAGTTAGTTCATTTATATTTTGGAAGACAACAAACACTTTTTAATATTTTGGAACTTCTCTCTTCCGTTGGAGAAGCCCCAATTCCAAAAACTCACTAGTAGAATGATACTAGTGTTGTCTCTTGGCTAGAAACTAGGGTCTTGGGTTCTTTGAGTGCCTCTTGGTCCAAGTAAGAGCTTGGTATTAATATTCATTAATCTTAGGGTCCTTTCTCTTGTTAGGGTTCTTAGATTATTGAATATTGTGTGTCAAGTTACTATCCCTCTTGTAATCTTGTTAATCTTGTGTTGTTGGAATCTTGAAGTTTAGTGAAGTCGTGTGAAGCTCTTTCGATTCACTATCATTATTATTGACTTGCTTGTTCTTGTTGTTAATATCATCTTCATATTCTAAAAAGACTCTTGAAGACTAGGGAAGCTGTGTGTGGCCTATTTTGATTCACTATCACTTGTTGTCCATCTTGTTATTCATCTTGTTGTTCTTGCTTTATTGTTTGTTTCTTGTGTTGTGAACTTGGTGTCATATCATTTGGTATCAAATATTGTGGTTGATTTTGTTCCAACAAAATCGATCTTGGGTTTGGTAGTTGAAAAATACCAAAACAAAAAACAAAGAAAAAAAAAAGGTTGCTGAAATCTGAAAATTCCAGAAAAAAAAAAAGAAATATGTCCATCTTGTTCTTGGCCGAGAAAATTGTGTTGTTTGTTGTCTTGGACAAGATTGGTGTTTGTGTGTTTATATCTAGATGTTCTTTTGGTTGTCTAATTTGTTTCTTGTGTTGACTTCTTTCTCATCAACACAAAAGGTGTCTAAAGCTAAGTTGAGCTTAATATATTGACATTGCTATTGTGGACTTGAAGTGGTAGTATGATGAACTTGAATAAGGCTGAGTTTGTGTGTTGTTGCTTGAATTTAAAGTGGGCTATTGTTGGTGAATTGTGGTTGCGTTCTTGAAGTATTGTTGTGGTGTTCATCTTGATCTTCTCATCATCTCATATCTTGACCACTATAAAGACTAAAATAGATCCAAAAGGGTTGTAAGACAAAGTTGTAAAGTTGTTTGTGAAAAGACTTGCCAACATCACTTCCTTGACTTAACAACCACTTTTCCTTAAAACAAGGAGCCTTGTCTTGTGGAACAAGTAAATTCAAGCCTCATCTTTTTGAGTTGGAAAAAGTTGAAAGTTACAAGACTTTACTTTCCCTCCAAAAGCAAAGTCATCCATTACAAAATTGTGAAGATTAAGGCTTCAAGTTGTTGAACAAAATGTATGGACCCGTGATCAATTTCATGCTGCCACATCACCTTAATCACTATTCACGTCATTAATTAATCTCAATTTGGATATTTTAGTTTCTAATTATTGATTCTTAGTTTCTTCGAATTGACTCGAGAACTAATTAGCAAGCTAGTACATTCCTACTAGGTTGTCAATTAGTCCTTTGAAGCCTTGTATTCGTGTCATCATTTGTCTTTTGAATAAGTTGTAACTCCTTGACTCTATTCCAACAAGAATTCTTTGAGTTTCAAATAAGAATCTACTCCGGACAAGAGCATACTCAAACCTTAAGGATTCATGGGTTACTAGCCAATCTACAACACTTGTAGAGCTCGAGTGTGAGTGATCCGAGAGTGTAAGTGAGGAGAGGTTTTAAACTAACTTATTTGTTGCTTTTGTAGGTGATACCTTGAAAATGGAGGGAACCATGTCTCAAACCGTGAATTTTAATAAAATGGAGAATATGAGGGTCATTCTTGAGGCTATGACCCGAGCTATTGAAAGGTTGAGTACGGAAGTGGGAGCCATAAGGGGAGAAGTGACGACTATTAGTGGGAGGTTAGAAAAAGTGGAGAGTCAAAGGAACTCTCGTCCTTCTACTCCTCAACATGTTTCATCAAGTGGACATGATAGAAATTCCTTCGCCACCGTTACTCCCGAAACATGGTCACAATTGCCAAATCCTTCACTAGCTCCATTAAATTCCGCAAGCCAAACCACTCATAACCCCTTAAACCAAGACTCCAATAGACCAACCCATTCCCAAACTCTTCAAGTTCCACAAGAGGGACTCAGACGTCAAATGCCTCCACAAAATCTGAACCCTCCCTTCCAAGCTCCACTAAACCAAAAACCACCACCTCTACAAAATCCAATCCCTCCAAATCAAGTTCCAAACATCCAAAACCGTTCCGTCCACTTTGAGGAATATGGTAGAGAGTATTATGAAGGGTATGGAGCCTTTAATGATGCTTATATGAGGGAAGAAGAGATGAGAGGGGGACATGTGGATCCAAGAAGATACCAAGGGTATGGAGAAAGGGGAAACCGACACCAAGAGAGAGATGTAGACATCAATACCATCAAATTGAGCCTACCTATATTTAAGGGTGAAAGTGACCCCGAGGTGTATCTTGCTTGGGAGTCGGCATGTGATAAAAGGTTTCAAGTGAATGATATATCGGAGGAGAAGAAGATTTGTTATGCCATAACTCACTTTGAAGGTTATGCTAACACATGGTGGGAATATGTCAAACGGTTTGGTAATGAGTTGATTGATGGACAACCACTACCATGGTTTCGGTTGAGGTATCTAATGAGGCAACGGTATCTTCCCGAAAGTTATCGTCATGAGTTTCTTGCTAGGTTGTACAATTTGTGACAAAGGAATCAAAGTATGATGGCATATGATGATGAGTTTCAATAACTTATGTTGAAGCTTGATCATCGTGGAGAACAAATTGTCCATGACATCATTCGTTTCAAGTATGGGTTGAACAAAGAGATCTCCACTCATTTGACGCTTCACAAGTTTGATACCGTTGAAAGAATTTTCCAAGCATCTCTTGAGATTGAAAGGGAGATTAAAGAGAAGTCGTCATTCAAGGCAAAGGGACCATCAACCTCGGGTTGGCCAAAGAGCAAATATATGGTTCAACCATCTTTGGGTTGGCAGAAAAAAAAGGACCAACCCACCACTTAAGGATGCCCGAGCCTAAAAAATTCCACAAATTTCCTCCCCAACAAGAAGCTCATAAGTATCCTAATCCTAAAAGGTTCCAATATTTCAAGTGCTAAGGTTGGGGACATAAAGCCAATGAATGTCCTAACCGGTGCAATATGATCCTAAGGAAAGGGATATTGTATTACCTTGGTGAGAAAGTAGGTCTTAAAAAAGAAGAGAATGAGGTCGAGCCTCAAGATGGAGAGAAACCCGAAAGTGAGCCACATAATGATGATGACGATAATTGTGAGGATGCTTATCCACAAGAAGGGTAGTGCGTGGTTCCAAACTTTGTAGTAAAGTGTGTCATGATTATTAAGGTGATAGATGATCCTAGCCAATGGGAGAATCTATTCCATACTAAATGCCTTGTGAAGGGAAGTGTGTGCACTTTGGTGATAAATAGTGGTAGTTGTGCAAATATTGTTAGTGTTGCTAGGGTGAACTTTTTGAAATTGCCAACTACACTTCATACTAGCCCTTACAAGTTTCAATGGTTGAATTAATGTGGATAATTGAAAGTCATGAGGAAATGTGTGATACGGTTAAAGGTGGGAAACTACCACGATGAAGTGCTTTGTGACGTAATACCAATGCAAGCGTATCACCTGTTGTTAGGTAGACCTTGGCAATATGATAGGTCTACCAAACATGATGGGAGGCCTAATCGATATACACTTGAGAAGGATGGACGAAAGTTCACACTTCATCCACTTTTGCCTTCACAAGTGAACGAGTTGCATCAAAGGATGAGAGAATTGAAAGAAAAAGGGAAGAAATTCAAAAATGAAGAAAAAGAGGGGGAACCCATAGGTGGGGTAGTGGGGATATCCGGGGATTCCTCAACATCAAAGGGAAAATAAAACATGGTGATGTTGGTTAGAAAGAAGGAGATCGTCGTAGATCATGATGAGGATACACCCATGCTTCTTTTGGCACATTATTTTAACACTAACCCCACTAATTCTTCTATTTCTCCTTTGATTTCTTGTGTGTTGCAGGATTATGAAGATGTTTTTCCCAAAGAACTTCCACAAGGGATGCCCCCGCTTTAGGGAATTGAGCACCAAATAGATTTTGTGCCGGGATCACAATTGCCTAACAAATCGGCTTATAGGAGCAACCCAACGGATATCAAGGAATTGCAACACCAAGTTGAGGAACTCCTCAACAAAGGGTATATCAAGGAGAGTATGAGCCCTTGCGCGGTCCCGGTGCTACTAGTTCCCAAGAAAGATGGGACTTGGCATACGTGTGTTGATTGCCGAGCCATCAATAATATAATGGTAAAATATCATCACCCTATTCCTAGACTAGATGATATGCTTGATGAATTAAGTGGTTCATGTTTGTTTTCTAAAATTGATTTGAGGAGTGGCTATCACCAAATCCGTATGCAACCAGGCGATGAATGAAAAACCACCTTCAAGACCAAATTCGGTCTCTAAGAATGGATGGTTATGCCATTCGGCCTAACAAATGCTCCAAGTACTTTCAGGAGGCTAGTGAACCATGTGATGAAACTTTTTATCAGAAAGTTTTTGTTGTCTACTTTGATGATGTGTTAGTGTATAATAGGTCCTTAGATGAGCATGTAAAATATTTACAATGTGTGTTTGATGTCCTCTGAAAGGAGAAGTTATATGCTAATTTAGAAAAGTGTTCTTTTGGTGTCCAAGAAGTTGTATATCTCGATTTTTTGGTGATCTCAAGAGGGGTTGAAGTAGATGAATCTAAGATTGACGCTATCAAAAATTGGCCAACTCCCAAAACCATAGGTGAAGTGAGAAGATTCCATGGGTTAGCTAGTTTTTATAGACGTTTTGTCAAAGGATTTAGCACCATTTCCACCCACTTGACCGTAGTGAATAAAAAGGATCGGCCTTTCAAGTGGGCCGATGAACAAGCTAAGGCCTTCAAGGACTTGAAATCTATGCTCATCTCGGCCCCTTTGTTACAATTGTCGAATTTTGACAAGACTTTTGAGGTTGAATATGATGCTAGAAAATTTGGTATAGGCACAATTTTAATGCAAGAATTGAAGCCTATTTCCTACTTTAGTGAAAAGCTCAAAAGAGAAACTCTAAACTACTCTACGTACGATTTAGAGTTGTATGCCTTGATTAGAGCCTTGGCCACTTGGCAACATTATTTATGGCCTAAAGAATTCATGATTCGAATGAACCATGAGTCCTTGAAGCATCTTCGGGAACAAGATAAGATTAACAAATGGCATGCCAATTGGATTGAGTTTCTTGAAACTTTCCCTTATGTTATTCATTACAAAAAGGGTAAGGACAATGTGGTTGCCAATGCTTTGTCTCGAAAACACATCCTTGTGTCTACTTTATCTTCAAAATTGATGGGTTTTGAGATCTTAAAGGAATTGTATCCCGAGGATCCTCACTTTGCTCCTATATATAGGGAATGTGAAGAATAGGGTAGAGACAAGTGGGATTCGGCTAGGGGTTCAAATCCCTATGCCAAGTTTGACGGTTACTTATTTAAAGGTAGGTGATTGTGTGTACCCTATAGCTCTTGGAGAGAGTTATTTGTGAGAGAATCACATAATGGCGGTCTAATGGGTCATGTTGGAGTCTAAAAGACCCTTGAAATATTGCAGGAGAAATTCTATTGGCCAAAAATGCACAAGGATGTGTCTAGCATTTGTGGCCAATATGTAGATTACAAAAGAGCCAAATCTCAGCTCCAACCTCATGGGTTGTACACCCCGCTACCCACCCCTTTACATCCTTGGCTTGATATATCTATGGATTTTGTGTTAGGGTTTCCAAGGACTAGAAGAGGTCTAGATATATCTTTTTTGTGGTTGATCAGTTTTCTAAGATGGCACACTTTATTCCATACTCTAAATGTGATGATGCACCTAGTGTGGCCTCTTTGTTTGTTGATAATGTTGTCAAGTTGCATGGTGTTCTGACGACCATTGTGAGTGATAGGGACTCTAAGTTCCTAAGTCATTTTTGGAAGTTCATGTGGGGCAGGCTTAGTACCAAGTTGTTGTTTCCCACTTCTTGACACCCACAAACTGATCGCCAAATGAAAGTAGTAAATAGGACTTTGGGTGCTATGCTACATTCCATGATTAAGGCAAAATTGACATCTTGGGAGGAACACCTACCATTAATTTAGTCTTCCTATAATCGTGCCATACACTCAAGTACGGGAATGACTCCCTTTGAGTGTGTATACGACCTCAACCCCCTTACCCCTTTGGATTTAACTCCTTTGCCAAGTGATCTTATGATTAGCCTAGACGGAAGAAAGCGGGCAGATTTTATGAAAAAGTTGCATGAGAAGGTGCGGCTTCGACTTGAGAAAAAAAATCAAGAGATTTCAAAGCGGGCAAACAAAGGAAGAAAGAAACTCATTCTTGAACTGGGAGATTGGGTGTGGGTGCACCTTATGAAGGATCAGTTTCCATCTCAAAAGAAGATCAAATTGATTCCAAGGGGTGATGATCCATTCCAAGGACTTGAAAGAATCAATGATAATGCCTACAAGATTGACCTTCCCCCGAAATACCAAGTGCACAACACTTTCAACGTGTGTGATTTTTCTCTAGTGGATGTGGTTGAGGATGACCAAATGTTGAATTTGAGGTCAAATTCCTCTCAAGATAGAGAGGATGATATGGGTGTACCAAGCTGTCCAACAAGTTCTACAAGCTTTCCAACAAGTTCACGACCATTCACACGTAGCCAAGCTCGGTAGTTACAAAAACTCCAAGCTATGTTCATGGAAATGGCCGTTCATGAGTTGGTACTTGATCCTTCCAATGGATTAAATATTTTTAAGTGTGAAGAGGAGCCTTGAAGTGTAATAAACTTATACTCCAAGGCCACCCTTTGGCAAGGGTAGGATGGTCATTTGTTATCTCCCTTTGTGGACTACTAAATAGATAGTATTAGGGTTAATTTGGAGTTAGTTCATTCATATTTTGGAAGA
>NW_025853955.1:116516-144413 GCF_002878395.1 Capsicum annuum | reverse complement strand
ATAGTATTAGGGTTAATTTGGAGTTAGTTCATTCATATTTTGGAAGAAAACAAATACTTTGTAATATTTTGGAACTTTTCTCTTTCATTGTAGAAGCCCCAATTCCAAAAACTCACTAGCAGGATGATACTAGTGTTGTCTCTTGGCTAGAAACTAGGGTCTTGGGTTCTTTGAGTTCCTCTTGGTCCAACTAAGAGCTTGGTATTAATATTCATTAATCTTAGGGTCCTTTCTCTTGTTAGGGTTCTTAGATCATTGAATATTGTATGTCAAGTTACTATCCCTCTTGTAATCTTGTTAATCTTGTGTTGTTGGAATCTTAAAGTCTAGTGAAGCCGTGTGAGGCTCTTTCGATTCACTAGAATTATTATTGACTTTCTTGTTCTTGTTGTTAATATCATCTTCTTATTCTAAAAATGTGACTCTTGAAGACTAGTGAATCCGTGTGTGGCCTATTTTGATTCACTAACACTTGTTGTTCATAGTGTTGTATTGTTTGTTTCTTGTGTTGTGAACTTGGTCTCATATCACCTGCCAGCATTTTTATAGCCCTTCAAGGCTGGATCAAATCCACCAAAATACAAGCAATCTCTTGTGGTTCCTCTAAAGTACTTGAGTATCCACTTGACTGCTACCAAGTGTTATTTTCTCGGATCTTCACAAAATTTGCTAACAACACCAACTGCATGAGCAATATCTAGTCTGATACACACCATTGCATACATCAAACTCTTGACTGATGAGGTATAAGAATTGATCATATTCTCTTTATCCACCTTTATTGTAGGACATATATTCTTTCTTAACTTCAGATGACCAGCAAGAGGTGAGCTAACAACTTTAGCACTCTTCATGTTGAAGCGTTTGGGTATACGTTCAATGTAATTCTTCTGATATAGACACAACTTTCTACTTGTTTATTTTTGAACAATCTTTGTCCCCAAATTTGTTGTGCTAGGCCCAAGTCCTTAATCTCAAATGACTTGGACAAATCTTTCTTCAACGTTCCAATCAGTTCCTTGTCCTATCCTACAATCAACATGTCATCCACATACAATAACAAAATAATAAAGTTGTTGTCAGAAAATCTTTTGAATTATGCACATGGATCAGAATAAGTCTTTGTGTAAGTTTGAGTTTGCATGAATGAGTCAAACTTCTTGTCTCACTACATTGGCACATGCTTCAATCCATAAAGACTCTTATTCAGTTTATAGACTATGTGTTTCTTACCAGCTACTTCAAATCCTTCTGGTTGTTCTATATAGATTTCTTCTTCCAAATCTCTGTGAAGAAATGCAGTTTTCACATTTAACGGCTCAACTTAAAGATCTAGGCTTGCTGCTTAGCTCAAAAATGGTTCGAAAAGAAGTCAATGGGTGAGAAATTTCATAAAAATCAATACTTTTCTTCTTTTCGAAGCCTTTTACCACAAATCAAGATTTGTATTTGACCAGCTTGCCATTTCTTTCTTTATTGAGTTTAAAAATCCACTTGAACTTAAGTGATCTTTTACCTTTTGGAAGTTCAACCAATTTGTACTTTTCATTTTCTGTAGAGATTCCATGTCTTCTTGCATGGCTTTCATCCATTTGTTCTTTTCTGGATAGGACAACACCTCCTTTAGACTTTCTAGCTCCTAACTCCTTCCATTATGAATGAGGACATATTCTGAGGAAGGGTACTTACATGACTCTACCCTTTGCCTTTCCGATCTCCTCAGAGGTTGAGATTGTTCTTCTTCTTCTTCTTGAGTAGGGTATTCCACCTGCTCCAGTAACGGATCTACCCTTTGTCGAGGGGGTTCATTCGAACCCCCTTTAGCAAAAAATTATACTATATATGAATGGTTAAAATTATTTTTTATGTATATATATTAGATGTTGAACCCCCTTCGGTTAGTTCGTATGTTCATTTATAAACCCCCTTCGTGAATATCCTGGCTCTGCGCTGACCTGCTCCACATAATCACCAAGTTGATCCCCTTGCTCGACAATCTCATCAGGTTGCTCCCCTAACTCATTAACCTCATTGATTGTTTTTTCTGCACTTCTGGGATGGTCAGTAGTAGAAGGAATAGTAATAACATTAGGGACTACACTATTCTGTTTTTTTACCTTCTCTAACAAATCATCAATAATTCCGACTTCATTTTCTCAATAGACTATATCTTTGCTTCAGATGACCTTCTTCTTCACCGGATTCCATAGTTTTTACCCAAACTCTTCATCTCCATTTCCAATGAATATGGAGTAAATTTCATTCATGGTCGCTTAACTTTGTATCTATTACACAAAAGTCACTTTTCTTTTATTTATTACACAAAAGTCATTTGACTTTGCTCCGACCATCACAAAAGTCGCTACGACCGGATTTTATAGTAATCTCATTAGAAAAATTATGTCGCATCCTTAATTAGTTCTTAATTTTAATTTAAGTGAATATATAATATATTACTTATATCTTGACCCTTTTTATATGTGCACAATCCAATTTTTTTTATGGATTATTTAATGACAGAATACTAATTTCTTAGTAGATTAGACTACCTAATAAAGACCATTTTTATAAAAAATAAAATAAAAAATGTTTGATATTTTATGAAACATTTCATAATATTGCATTGATCTACCAAAAAGATGTATCGAAAAAGAGTGGTAAGCAAGATGAATTCTTCAAAACACATAAAATAGAAATACATGTATGATATTATTTTTTTAATTCTTTGAAGATAAATCAACATGCTAAAGGTAGCTTTAAAATAAAATCTTTTTAATTGTGTCATTGAATAAGTATTGTCAAAATTTGTACAAATAATGTTATATTGACAGTTGTGTTAGTAAAAGTTATAAAATATAAGTACTTTAATTTTTATAGTTATCAATTGAATTAATTAAACAATATATAATTTATCAGAAACTAAATATTATAATAAAAAAATTTAAGAGAATTAATCGATTATCAAACAATTAAAAATATAAAGACAAACTCAATAAATGGAGTAGTTTATCATATTATTATGATATACCAAATGCAAAGGGCCAAGTGGCAAGAAAAAAATGTATGAAAAAATAATAACTTTATCAACTACATGTCATAAGTTTAGAGGGAGAAAAATAATTTTATCAACTACATGCCATAATATTAGTGAAAAAAATAATTTACCAACGCATGTCCTCAACATTAGAGGATTTTAAGAATATATAAGTATAATTTTATTTCATAAAAATATCAATCATTTTTTTTTTATAAAAATAGTGTTCATTAGGTAGCCTAATCTGTTGATAAATTGATATTCTTCCATTATATAATCCATAAGGAAAATCGAGTTGGGCACATATAAAAAAAGAGTCAAGATATGGGTAATATATTATATTCTCTTAAATTAAAATTAATAACTAATTAAGGTTGTCACATCGTTTTTCTGGTAAGATTATTGTAAAATCCGGCCATAGTGACTTTTGTGATGGCCGGAGCAAAGTAAAGTGACTTTTGTGCAATAAATAAAAAAAAATTGACTTTTGTGTAATAGATATAAAGTTAAGTGACAATGGATGAAATTTACTCAATGAATATGCAAGGAACTGATTTATCATCCTTCTTTGTTCTCTACTCTTTCGGTGCATGCGCAAAAGCTCTGCAGCCGAACTGTTAGGGTCACAAAATTTTAATGCTAGAGGAAATAGCTTCGATGGGGAGTTTTAAGGTATACTATTGGAAATATAAGATCATCATCTCATTTTAATGCTTAAATTGTTTGGGAGAACACACTTTATTTACTTGATTATTATTTGACATGTAGAATCATGCTTGTATATGGGCCGGTCTAATTGCTTGATTTATGTGGTCTCATATTATGTTGAAATTGTGCAATACAGAAGTTGGAAATTTCACTAAGATAGTGTAAGGGTTAATTTATGTGATGCTAATTGACCTATACACACTGTATAATTTCTGCTTCACTTGCGGGTTATCTCATCTAAAAGTTTAATTTAAGCATCATTACTTTATGAGGCTTCACCTTTGTGACCATCTTCGCTAAAAGTTTAATATTTTAGACGCATAATGCATGCTCATGCCCTTTAACCTGACCTTAGGTAGCATCTATATATGCCTTCCAACTTTAGGTGTAGACAAGCAGATTTTTTTTTTTTTTTTGGTTGAAAGCCAACAGATTCTTATTATTCCTTCAAAACCAGTATTTACAACATTCTCAAAAGGTATCATAAATGACACACCCTATCTTCTGGATATATCTAATTTATACATTCCAAAAGATCTGGTCTAACCACTACCTCTCTGTTCTCTTCTTCCCTTTGTGTATCTTCTACTCAATTTTGCATTTGCTTTCCCACCAAATTTGTTTCCCTACTATCGCAGGTCTCGGTACTCTTTTATTCCACAATGCATCATTCCTAGCCTTCCATATATGATAGATGAGTGCTGCAGTGACCATCGACAACATCCCTCTACTCAATTTGCCTTTTGCCTACCGAGCTATTCTGCTCCACCATCCCATTAGCTCTATATTTCGCATCTTAATCTTTAGTTTTAAGAATAATATCAATACATTCCTTGGAGAATTTACAGTGAAAGAACAGGTGAGCTATTGCTTCCTTAGCATCCTTGCACAACATACACGTTTCCTCTTTACTAACGCCCATCTTCTTTAATCTTGCTCTAGTCATTAACCTTTTCTGTGCAGCTAACCAGCTGATAAAACAGTGTTTGGATATGTTATCTCTATTCCAAACACCCCTCCAATTTGTCTCAGCCACTTATAGCCTCCCTGCACAGTGTATTTTTCATTTATTTTTTGCCATCCATTTTGGACATATCCCGGAGAGACCTTATCCTTTACTGCACAAACACTCTTCCAGTTCCAGCATGAGTCATTTGGGGCTTTATAAACCCACCAATCAACCCCTTTCAAATAAACATGGTTCACGCATTTCACCCATAGCGTATCAGCTTTATTAGAAACATGCCAGACATATTTTGCCACTGCTGCATCATTCCATACCTTGCAGTCAACAGCCCCTAGGCCCCTTTCATTCTTCTTCTTACAAAACATGTTTCACTCTACCAAAGGGGATTTATCCGTATGCATCTGACCCGTCCAAATGTAATTTCTGCACACAGAGACAATCTGCTTCATAATTTTCCTGGCCAATAGAAAAATGGAAGCCCAATATGTTTGAATATGCATCAGGACAGCATTCACCAGCTGGGTTCGACCTGCGTATGACAAGTTTTTGGATCCCCAAGATTTAATTCTACTTATCATCTTATCAAGAAGTGCTTCACAATCCATTGTAGACAACTTCTTAGGTGAAATAGGCACTCCTAAATATTTGAAGGGTACTTTTCCGCCTGAATACCCTGTGGCTTCACATATATCCAGTACTGTTAGATCATCCATATTTAAACTTGCCTAATGTTGAACAAGTAGATACATACGTCCTTTATGGTGTCCTAGGAGGCAATTAGTAATCCTACATGACGTCCTTCAACTTGGCCTTATCTAGCATCTATATATGCCCTCCAACTTTGGATGTGCACAAGTAGACATTTAAACTTGTATAAAGTTGAACAAGTAGACACATGCATTTTTTGTGGAGTTCTACGTGACAATTTGTAATCCTACGTGATGTTCAATGTGTATTCTGCGTGTGTCTACGAACAAACTTTATTTACTTCCATTATATCTTCAACAGGTGAAGAAAAAAGACGGGACGGTGAAAATGCAAGGAAGCAAGGAAGGGATATATTTGAGATTAGCCAGCTTTCCATGTAGTAAAAGTGAAAAAAAAATCAGGAGATAATGCAGAATACAGGAAGTTTTGTGATCAAGGCTTAAAGCATTCATTCAAAGATATAGTTTGGACATGGCAATTTGTCTTCATATTAATTCCTCTAACAATTTTAAAAAAATTATTCTCCTTGAGATTTTCAAGAGGATTAATTTGATTTTTGTTATTCAATTTACATATTCATATTCATAAACTATAGTCACATTATTTATAATGATAAACACTTCTCAGCTATTGAGTCAATATCATAACATGACCTTTGGACATCAATTTATATTAAATAATTGGTTTGAACTCAAGACTTTAAAATATATAATGAATACGCTACTAAAGTTTTTGAAATTTGAACTTACAAGATTAAATTTTGAATCTATTTACAAATGCATGGTAGTATTATTATTTTATTATCTCAATTAATATTATTCCCCCAAAAATTTTTTCCAGTTTATGTGGAGCCCAAGTAATTGACCATTTGAAACAAACCAAACCAATTAAGTCCTCAAACGGTGATTGTGGCGTTAATATGTTTTACACAAATTCAACAAAAAGTAAGTAATGTCACACTCCTTTTTTAACAAAAAAAAATTGATTTTAAGTTTGAAATGATCTTTATTATTAAATGATAAAAATAAAAATTTGCTTCGGAAAGGATTCATTTTACAATTAACTCAGAATCGCCACTTGACATAAATCGAGTGTGCCAAATCACCTTTGAAAATCCTTTTTCAAAAGGATTTGACTCTAAAACTGATCCGCAAACAGAGATTCCGTTTAAAGAATTCTGTTGATCGAGAAAAAGGTGTTAGGCACCCCTTGATCCCGTGGTTCGACCACGATTGTTTGATGGAGTGTATCGGCAAGTAAGACAATATGAATATATAAACCCACAAAAACACATAAAACAATCAAACAAAACAAAAAATAAATCCCAAAATATAGTGTGCAGTCCAATTATACAGTCTAAAAAAAGAATAAAAATGCGAAAACTAAAACATACGTTATTCTAAACTAATCGTAAACCCTGCTCCAATGCTTTATCCGATGCCTTGGGCCTTATAAGTAACCTCCTCTGAAGACATAATATGGCGGGACATTCCGCAGTGAATAAACACATGAAACCTCGAGGCATTCCCCAATCAAATAAATACACTTGAATTGGATACGATAAATTAGAAAATATTCCACACATATTCCACATTCAAACATTCAACAAAACACTATTCCGATGTTGAAAGTTTTGGTGGTGGGTGACCAGCTGGTTGTATTTTCCGGCGAAGGGGGTGCCATTTCCGATGAGATTTAGGCCAATTACGTTTTTCCGGTGGACCGTCGGAACAGTAACAAACAAAACACAGCGACTTGAGTGTTTTCCGGTGGATAATTCGGCGATCCTCAAGTGTTTTCCGACCGATTTCACCAGTTCACTACTCCGCTCGTTCCGTTCCCCCTTTTCTAACTGTTTTCGCTCCAACCCTCACTTCCGGCCAAGCTCCGATCAAACCGTATCCGTTGTGCTCTTCGATTTGCATGTGGGTGTCGATTGTTTCCGATGAGCTGTGTGTATTTCGGTGAGGGAAGAGTCTGTGTGTGTACGCGTGAACTGTTGTTGTGTGTGATGTTTTTATGTGTTCCTCCCGTCCCAGTGAGTGTTGAGTGTAGGAAAATTTTGCTCAAGTATGACTTGTTGTGTGAGGGATTACTTTTTGGAAAAAAAAAAAAATGGGCCCCACTTATTATCCATGTCACCCTCTTCCCTCTTTAACTCATAGCTTTTTCTCTTCATTTCTTTTCTTTTCCTTTTTTTATTTAATTCTTTTGTAATCTAATTTTTTTAGATTAATTTTATTTGCGTACACTTCAATTCATTTTATGAAATACTGAAAAAAAATAATTTAGCAATTGTCTATATTAAAAATTAAATTTGATATTTTATGATACTCAATCCACTTTATTGAACCACTAGGTCACATCTTTGGGTTCAATTAATTTTACGTTTTTTCATCTTACTTGTTTATTATCTTTTCAAAAATTATAAAAAATAGGGTTAGACACAACTTCAACTCTAATTTTGTAGGCTTTCACGACCAAAGGCTTACTTAATATTAATTATTATGCATACTCATTAATTATTAAAAATGTTTAATTAAAAAATGACAATGGAATAAAATTACCGGAGAAATTATAATGTTAACATATACAAATGATAAGAAAATCAACTTTAGGAATGTTTACTCTTCGTCAAAGATAACTTTAATGACAAAAATACAAATTAAAGTTAATTTTCTTATTTTTTTGTAGAGGTTAACACTTTCATTTCATTAAATATTTTATGATTAATTAGTATATATAATTAATATTAAGTAAGTGTTTGACCAAGAGAGCCTAAAAAATTAGAGTTGAAGTTGGAGTTGTGTTTGACCATATTTTTTTTTGAATTTTTTAGATTTTGAAAAAGATAAAAAATAAATAGTGAGATAAAGAAACATAAAAATAATTGCACTAAAGAATGTGACCTAATGGTTAAACAAAGTTGGTTGAGCACATTAAGATCACAACAATTTTCTAGAGACAAATACTAGGTAATTTTTTCTTGATATTTTTAAAATTAATCAAAATGTACGTAAATAAAATCGATCTAAAGAATTAGACTACAAAAAAATTAAATAAAAAAAGAATAGAAAGAAATGGAGAAAGGCTGATGAGTAAGAGAGTAGGGAAACTATTAAATAACAATGAGTTTGGTGTGAGAAGAAATTTCACGAAATTTCAATAAGCCGATGAGGAATATTAATTAATTATTAATTATATATACAAATTAATTATAATATATTTAATTAAAAAGTGACAATAAAATTAAATGATCGAAGAAATTATGGTGGTAACCTGTAAATAAAAATAAAAAAATTAACTTTAATTTTTATTTTCGTTATTAAAGTTATAATTGATGAAGCATAAATATTCATAAAGTTAATTTTCTTATTTTTGTACAGGTTAACATCATAATTTCTTTGGTAATTTCATTTCATTGTCATTTTTAATTGAACATTTTATAATTAATTCCTATACATAAATAATTAATATTAAGTAAGTGTTTGGTCATAAGAGCCTAAAAAATTAGAGTTGAAGTTGAGTTTGACCATATTTTTAAAGAATTTTTTAGATTTTAGAAAAGACAAAAAACAAATAGTGATGAAAGAACATAAAAATAATTACACCTAAAGGTATGACCTAGTGGTTTAATGAAGTAGATAGTGTGTCTTGAGATCTCAAATTTAATTTTCAATAGAGACAAATAGAATAATTTCTTTTCAGTATTTCATAAAACTAATCGAATTGTGCAAACAAAAGTAATTTAAAAAAATTAGACTACAAAAGAATTAAATAAAAAGAAAAGAAAAGAAATGGAGTGAAAAGGCTATGAGTAAAAAAAAGGAGGGAAGGGAGAAATAAGAATAAAGGGTGAGATGGATAACAAATGGGTCCACATATTTTTTCTTTATTCAAAAAGAAATCTCTCACACTGGGCCCATATTTTTTATTCAAAAATAATTTCTCACGTACCAAGTCATACTTGAGATTCATCCATGATAAAATTTTCCGTGAAAATTTTACTTTTGGGTGTTTGGTGGGAAATGTTTATTTGTGCAATTTTTTAACACATGTTTAATTAAATTTAGGCAATTAATATCTATATTAAATTGATTTAGACATCTAGTCAAATAATTCATAATTTTTACACTAAAAACATTATAATAATCTTTTCTTTAAAATGAATTTTTCTTTATTCAATCATTATTTTTCTTTTCTTATATGTTCTTTTATTTACATATTTTCATATACTTTTATACATAGTTTTACTATAATGTAGGTAATTTGTACATCTTGTATATAAAAATTATTTACATCATTTTAATACACATTTTATATTTGTATATACATACATAGGCTTTTTATCTTTTAATAAACCTAAGTCTTGTCGGAAATCACATTTATGGATTATGAAGGGTTCCTAATATTGGAATAATTTGAACCCTTACCTAGAATCTAAATTGGTTCGTAGATTAAATAAAGTTATACTTGTAAATAAATAAATAAATAGGTTTCATATTTTTCCGTTAGGTGGCGACTCTGTACAAATTATTTCTTTTAAAATCCATAATATCGTGCTCATTTTGACCTCAGGTAAAAATAGAGTATGACAGATGAGATTGTACAATGAAGGAGGCATGGTTGTTATTTATAGGCTCACATGAGCTTCTAGAACATTCCTAACTAACTCTAACAACTTGGATATCTAATCTGATCAGCAACCACTAACTTGGTGCCTCCACTAACTTCATGTCACACCGCTATTTTTACCGCATCCAACCCCGCTAGGGAGTTGGTTTTAGAGAAAAATGAATTTTTTCAACTAAAGTGACGTTTTGAAAAGGAATTATTTATTTGACAGAGTCACCACTTGAAATTGAGTTTGGGTGTTCCAAATCACCTTATTGAATCCATATTCAAAAGGAAATGACTCTAAATTTTTGGTCTGCGAACTAGAAATCCGGATAAGGAATTCTGTTGACCGAGGAGAAGGTGTTAGGCAGCCCTCGAGTCCTGTGGTTCTAGCACGGTCGCTTTAATGACTTATGTCTGGCTTAAATTAATCTTTTGGATATATAAAACATTTGTTAGCCTAAAAGAAGCTTGCATCACACTTTTATTTATTTTAAATTATTTAATTATATTAATGCGTGGCTTGCCGCAGTACTTTCCGATCATACCACAAGTTTTGATACATTTCTCGTGCCTCTGAGACATTTATGAGTCGTCCCCATTTTTCTAGTCTAAATAAGAACCTAATCTGTTTAAAATCTATCCAACCTAATTAGATCGGCTTTAAAATAGTATATTAAATTTTATTATAACGAATGGTCGGTAGCAGAGCTTTTCAACTTCATCGTTATTTCTTCTTATATTAAATTTTAATTTTTTTTAAAAGTTAAGAACCTAACTCATTCTTTTACGAATTTCTCCCTTACAAATATGTTTTCTTCTCTATTCTTTTCTTTATTGCGATGGGTCTTGAATAAACTTGTAACCCATCTTGCTCTTCTCACGTTATTAGTATTAAACTATTTGAACCTTACATATTCAGACCCAATCATTTTCTAATCTAAGATGCCAATGACACTGCCTCGTGAACAATAACCTACTTATGCTCCTTAACTAAAATTATTCAATCTTTATTAATATCATTTACAAATCCCTATACTCATAAATAATCATTGTACTAATCACAATCAAATACATAAGAAGGTAAAAGTATTCAGATTTTAGAAGAAAACATAGCAATAATGTACATGATATTTTAGAATAGAACCGTGAGGGGTATGCACTTGCTTGATATATTTTCCGTAATATTTTACGATATTTAATGATAAAATAATTTGTTGTCTATAAATATAAAATAGTAGTTAATGTTTTACTAAACTAAACCGTGGCAAGATGGCGTTGAGAGGGAAAAAAAACACAAAATAAAGTTATAAATTCCCACATGATTATAGCTTCATTTAAAGCTTATCATTTGAATAAATTCCAAAATAAGTCAATATAAATACTATTTAAATGACCTTTTCTCAAGTAACACCACTGAAATAAAACCACTTCTCCACATTTCTATATTTTATTTTATATTATTTTTATTTTTGTTAAAAAACAAAAACTTCAACATAGCCTAAAATTGGAGGTGATATGATGTACGTTTAAAGCAAAATTTGATCTAATCGTATTTATATTAACAACTAAAATAAATATTTGAACACACAAAATTCACAAGTCATAAGATTTGAGCAGAAACAAATAATTTCGTACAATACTCACATCAACATTCTAAAAGAAATTGATAACATTTGAAGGAATTTACCGAAGAAAAATATATGAGATTTTCATCGTTAAAATAGTCTTGATCAAGCTTTCATTTATAACAAGATAAATAAAAATAAGTACAAGAATAGTGAAGAGAACCTGTTCAACAAACTAAATTGAATACCGAAACAAGAATGCCGTCATCGTAAACTTCAAATAGAACCCCGAACTCAAACTCTAACTTTTCTCATTTTCTTTTTGTTTTTTGCTTTGGTTTTTCCCCCTTGTGTTTCTTGTTTTCTCTCTTGTTGTTTCTTTTTTTTTTTCTGGTCTGTTTTCTCTACGTTTTTTGGTCTTTTCTTTTTGTGGAGATGTGCTTCTCCCCCCCCCCCCCCTTCCTATTTCTCTGTGTGTGTGTAATATATGGAGTGTTGGGTGAGGGAGTTGTGTTAAGTGTGTGTGCATGGAGGAGTGAATTGTGGGATCACGGGGAGAGACTGAGGGGAAGTACGAAACGTGGGTTGGGTTGGTCGTTTAGGATTAGAACTTTTTTTTTTTTATTAAGGATATTAATAAAATGGTAAAATTTATTTAAAACTAAAATATAGATAAGTTAAATAAATAGTCTTAAAACATGATTACAGAATACTAATATCACTAGGTTATTTATTTAAAATTTAAAAGAAAAAAGCAAATACAATTTTAAAAAAAAAATCTTTTTTTCTCTAAAAATAAATAAAATAAAAATTTATCTAAAAATGTGACTCTATTTTTGTAGTTTTCAAATTTTTTAAAACAAATTTTAAGAAAAATAAGATAAACTTAAAATATCTAATTTAGACCCTAAAAAAAACAAATTGAACCCTAAGATGGCGAAAAAATACTTTGATTTAATAAAAAATTAGGTGTTTACACTTCACTAACTAACTTGAATAACCAACCTTTTATCAATGTAACAGTAAAAATAGAAAAGCAGTAAAAATGAGCTAATGAGCGAACTCAAAAAAGTGATCAATAACTAATACATTTTAACACTATCCCTCAAGCTGAAGGGTGCAAAATGTTTAGCATCTCAATAAAGAATATATTTGGGGTATATTTCGTATGTAGAAAGATGCAACATATGTATCAATGTCATCGAAGCTACTAGCAAGTACCTGTACGATATTTTAAAGAGAAAATGACACCATATACATATATAGTTGTGGAGCCAAAATTTTTATTTAGGAGTGTCAAAATGTAAAAAGGTAAATTCACGAAGAAATCAAGGGGTGTCAATATGTAAAATTTACCTCTTTTGTAAAATCACTATAATATTTTTGGCCTAATGCCACTCTAAATCTGAACAAGCTTAAAGTAGTTTTGAGCACTCTTTTAAAATATAGTCTTAACTTTTTAACTTTAAGCTATGATAATTTTGACAACACTTGTAAAACGTGCTTTTTAATGTTATAGGATACACTTTATAAGCAGTGGTAGATTCAAATTTTTCTTCAGGGGATTCAAAAAATGAAAATATAAATGTGTTAATAAGCCAATAAAATACAATTTCAAGGAGGTACGCATTTTTTTTTATAATAATAGCAGTACTGTATAGTGAATTTTTTTTTTTAAAAAAGATGCAGCCCAGTACCACAGAGCTATCTAGCATCCTTGATTCAGGTAGTTCAAATTTAATATATGTACATAAATATAGATTTTCTACCATATATATAAAACGTAATTTTTTACTGAGCGAGTTCGGGTGAATCCCCCGGCAACCATGTAGGTCGGCCCCTATTTATAAGTGTTGCCATATCTATCTATATCTATATCTATACTACCTTAAAAGCACCAACTCAAAAAACTTAAAGTGAAATTACTGAACTATCCCTAAATTAAATTTAAATGAAAAATTTGAAATTTCATAAATACCCCAGAGAATTTATTTCTCTCTTAATTTTAAAACCCTACATATACTAGGGTTGCAATTTTCTGAAGAGACGCATCCAATATCACTTCTGGACAGACACACCTCCAGCATCAAGTCCTATACAAATCTTTTTAGAATCGTGTACTACACTGGCTAAGAGTCTTTGTTATTTAGACCTTTGAAATATATTTTTTTTTAATTAAATAGATCCTACGTTTTTTTATTTGGGATATGACCCATTTTGTGAATTATTTAATTCTTTTGTGATTTAAATTTTTTTGTAAGTTTTAATAACTACAAATTAGTCCACAAAGGACAAGTCAACATTAGAAATAAAAGGGGAAAATCCCACCAAAAATTCTTTCGCAGGAATTTCTTAGCGGGAGTTCCTCCTCTCTTTCTTCTTCCACTCTCAATTCATTCTGAATATACATAATGTGAAGGGAATCATTGAGATACTAAAGCTCTTCTTATTTTGGTGAATTTAATAAGTTTTTCAAAGTTTTGAAGGAGAAAAAAGTGAGAAAAGCTACGATCAAGTTAAATCATATTAAGGTCTGTTTCGAAGTAGCATTAGCTTGGGATTGTGATCTAACATTCTATTAAGACCTCAAATTGAAGGTACACTGACAATTTCTCTATTTTTATAGAGTTCTATGCAAATGAAGTTCGTCTGCTATAGACAGATCAATAATCAGTCTGACAGATATTATATCAGTCTATAGCAAAACAATTGTAGTAATTAGTTCGACAAATTAATCATTCGTCGTTTTTATTTTGATTTTTATATTTACAATAATGTTTCAGTTTACTAATTTTAAACTATATATTGTAGGTAAAAAACCATGACAAAAGTTGTCTTACTTGTTGATTATTTTGGAAAGTAGGTGGATGATAAGATATCTTGGAGATGGAATTCTCAGAATAACATAGTTAGAACAATGCCTGTGAGTGGTGATGGTACATTTGATAAGTTTATGGAAACTATCATCAGAAGAGGTGAACTGAGCAACAGACATGATCGTATTTGTATCAAGTATATGACTAATGCAGGAGCTTTTTTGATAAGGAACAAACAAAGGAACACAAAATCAAACACCAAATCAGTCCACAAGTTTGAAGAACCGAGGATCCCTTTGGTGACCACTCTCGAATTCACCACAACAAAAATGAAAACACAATAACAACAAGATATTGAAGGTGTAAAATACACCAAAACAGCAACAATATGGCGAGATGGACAACAATAACAAGATAGGAACAATACACAGTTTTACTAACAAGAGATAGAAACGGTTACAAGAACACAAACTACTACAAGATTACAATAAAAGTAAAGGGATAGTTAGATAGATTTAATGAAGGTATAATATTAAGAATCCAAGAGCATATTTCACTCTTGGACCCTTAAGAGTGATTCCACACTCTCTATGCCTAATTTCGGTTTTGGTGCCTCAAGGAGAGAGGACTTGTGTTTCTTTGTGTTTCAAGACTTAAACATCATGAATAATCTAAGTTTAAAATTCCTACAATGTTATATTTATACTAGGTTACAAATAAAATACAAAATGTTCAAAATACCCTTTTAAGAGCTAGGCTCCCTTCAAGTGTATTTAGGGGCTGCCTTGTTGTGTTCCAAGGCTCCTCTTTACACTCCAAGTATGAGATTAGGGCCGGTTTGGTGTGTTTTAAGTCCTTCACTCGCACACTCCTAGCCCAAGGTACATTACATTCTCACATGCGTCCATCTTCGTAGTCGTACTTGTATCATCTTCCCCTTCTTAAAAAGGATTTGACCTCGAATCCATGCCTTGCAAAATCAAAAAGAGACAAATAAGCACACTTCCTCATGGCATGAGGGTTAGGATTATAAAAAATAAACAATATGGTATGCACTCAAAACACTCAAAACAGCCCACACCAAAAAAAGAAACCGAGGACCCTTTGAGTTCAAGTCTCGGCCAACAACAAGTCTCGACATGCCAAGGTGGTTCATATTTGACATATAACCAAGAGTCTTTAGTGTTAAAAATTATGAAGCCATCGAAATATTCATAAAGGACTTGGCTATGATAATCATCCAAAAGAAACTCACCTAAGCCGAGAGTAAATCTTCCTCACCCTAAGATGGCACCGGGATCAAATGGGAAGAGTGGCCATAGACACGGGTCTAAACAACACACCCGTTTCCCGTAGTATTTACCACAACCACACGGCCTACCTACATTGGTATACATATCATCACAAGTAAAGAGAAAGTAGAGAAAGGTGACATTCAATTCTACTTCTACTATGGTGTCCTCGAAAAAGCCACACAAAGTAGAAAAAGAAGTGATTTCCAAGACCACACATTCCTTACCCTTAAGAGTACTCTCATCTTCCAAGAAGAGATTTCTATCTTTAGGAGGAATGTTGTCACACCATAGTGGGTTAGCATATAGTCTATAGTTTCCAAGGCAAGCTATACCATCATTTTCACCACTAGGCCTATTAGAAGTGTTTAAACTACCATCAAACAGACATTGTACCTAAAGAGTGAATGATCTAATCCGCAGACAGATTTGGAACTTTCACTCTCTAAGGAATCATTATCAAGTTTCAAAGATATGTTAAGCACACGATTAACCCTATGAGCCAAGCAAACATTAGAATCTTTACAACAACATAGGCTCACGGGTTCACTCTTTTTTTCTTGACCAACATTTTTAAATTCTTCACTCATGTGAGACTCATTAATCACATCACACATATTTTCAAGTGGTGGGCAAGTTTTACACACAAGTTGGTCAACACAAATTTCACTTGACGATGTCCTTTCATTCAACACAATAGCTTCAACACTAGGTGAACACAAATCGATCTTACTAGAAGAGTCGATTCGGTCATCTATAGGATCAACTAGTGTATCCACTCGCACAACATATACATCATTCACAAGTGGTAAGGAATCAATATACTCATACGTAGGTAAGCTACTACTCACACTTAACGACTTATTAGTCACACGTTCATCATCCACATTTACCAAAGTGTAAGATATAACTATTTTACTTTGACGTTCATGAGTACATTCTTGTTTACCTTGGTGTGAAAGTCCTTTACAAGTTTGGGCAGCAACTTCCTTTGGGAAGCTCTCACCACAAGGTGTTTGGACCTTAGATTTTGGATTTGTTGGGATAAGTGTGGATACCAATTGGCGTAGCCTTTCAACGTGCCATTTCATGTCTTCAATATTATCGGTGATGCGGTTAAACGTGGCATCGAGATTGGTGGAAGCCATGGCACCTCAGAAAAGACAACAACAAACAACAAAACAAACAAACTTGTTAGCTCAAAAATACCTCACCACACTCTCACTCTCGATTTTTATCTCACACTTGGTTTCACAAGTATTGAAAGCCAGCTTTTACTTCGTGAGTGATTGAGGGAGGAGTCCACCTTGGTCCGAAATAGATTTTTGTTTGAGTTGACTCAAAGAAAATTTTCTTAAGGGACTTGAACCAACAAGATACAACAAATTTACAAAAGAGAAAAAGCACAAAAGAAACGTAGACACGAACAACGAATTCAAGAACTAAGTGAAAACCTAGTAGAAGTTCACTAATTTGTTAATTAGTACTAGGATCAATTAAACGAAAGTAAGAGACAACAAAATGAAACTAAGAAATCTAAATTTGAGCTCAAAAATATTGCGTGAACAGTAGCAATGATGACGTGGTGTCCACGTATTGGTTCGGTTTTATCAAGTGGTTATTCTCAAATGTTCAAGTCTTGGTCAAAAATTAATTTGGATTGGTGGAATTTGTTTTAGGAGAAAAAATAAGTCTTGGAGACTTTTTTTAATTTTAAAGATTTGACTTTTTCTTGTTCTTCTCCTTAAAATATGGGTCCTTAAATCATGAAAAAGTAGTTGAGAAGTGATATAAAGTCTTTTGGTGGTTGGGGGTCTTTCAAGACTAAGAAGTACATACACCTTTTTCCTTCACCTTTTAGGATCTAGCACTCACTTTGTGTTCTAACAATATATGAAGGAAGGTGAAGAACTTCAAGAAAAACAATAACCACAGCAAGAACAATAACAAAAATCTTCAAGAATAACAACAATTCCAACGGCCAACTTCAATCCACAACAACAAACGGCCAAGTCTCTTTAGTGTTGTGTCTTCGATTTTAACAAAAGATGAAGGTTGTGAAGAACTTCAAGAACACAACAAAATTCACCAAGAACTAAAACAACAACACTCCTTTCAACAACAACAACCACACACATGGCCAAGTCAAGTTTTTCAACAATAATGTCTACCACAAGGTCTTACTTGTTCACGATAACAACAACAAAGCTCAAACTTAGATATGGACTCAAGTGTTAGTAAGGAACAAAACTAACACTATAAATACTCAAGAAAAAAAAAATCTCGGCCAAGACACAACAAGAACGCAATTCTCGGCCAAGAACAAAACACAGGCAGATTGCACTTTTTTTTTATTTTTCAGCTTTCAATAATTATTTTTTTTGAATTTTCTAATCAAGCAAGCCCAAGAGTGATCTTGTAGGAACAATATCTAGCCATGATTTGATACCAAATGATACAGAACAAACAAGGGAACACAAAATCAAACACCAAATCAGCCCACAAGATTGAAGAACCGAGGACCCCTTTTGTGACCACTCTCGGATTCACCCCAATAACAATGAAAACACAATAACAATAAGATATTGAAGGTGTAAAATACACCAAAACAGAGACAATATGGCAAGATGTAAAACAATAACAAGATAGGAACAACACACAGTTTTACTAACAAGAGATAGAAACGTTTACAAGAACACAAACTACTACAAGATTACAATAAAAGTAAAGGAATAGTTAGATAGACTTAATGAAGGTATAATCTTAAGAACCCAAGAGCATATTCCAATCTTGGACCCTTAACACTACTCACAACGTTCACCTATCTCTTACGAAGACACAATGTCGGAATTCACCTCCCAAGCATCACGTTTCTAAGCTATGAGATCAACAAGAGTGATTCCACACTCTCTATGTCTAATTTTAGTTTTGGTGCCTCAAGGAGAGAGGAATTATGTTTATTTGTGTTTCAAGACTTAAAAATCATGAATAATCTAAGTTTAAAAGCCTTACAATGTTCTATTTATACTTTACGAATAAAATACAAAATGTCCAAAATGCCCTTTGAGCTAGGCTCCCTTCAAGTGTATTTAGGGGCTGCCTTGTTGTGTTCCAAGGATCCTCTTTACACTCCAAGTGTAAGATTAGGGTTGTTTTGGTGTGTTTTAAGTCCTTGACTCGCACAATCCAAGCTCCGGGTTCATTACATTCTCATATACGTCCATCTTCGTGGTCGTACTTGTATAATTTTTTGAGGGACAAAGCACCACCCGTTGAGATAATGGACGATGAAGATGTTCAAATTTATTTGAATGATATAAATGGTGAAGGTGGTAGGCCAATTTTAAGAGTTTAGTCAATAGAAAAATCTTTGGAAAGCGGTTGTGGTTTGAGCAACCACCAATCTGAGGATGTTCTCACGAGCTGAGTTGATAAAGAGGGTCCACATGATAACGATAATGTTCTACTTTTCCATGTTGAGAATAAAATTTCACTTGATAACGAGGATGTTCTCCCTTGTCAAGTTGAGAGAGATGCTCCACTTGCTAATGAGGTTGATGTTCAATTGCCCGAACTATTAAAGGATACAACGATTAGATCACATTTCAGGTTTTCATAAAGGATATCAATTTATGAACAAAGAATATGAAGTGACCAAACTTAATCTTGTCGCAATAAGAAAGGGTTTTTAATTTACCACCAAAAATCTAACAAATCATTATTAATTGTTGTCTATGTCGAGAAAAGCTGCAAATTGAGGGTTTGTGTTACTAAGTTTCTCAATTCAGATGCCTTTCGTATCACCAGGTATGCAACTAATCACTCATGTGACTTGAGGTCTATATCTGGAAGATATAGGCATGCTTCTGCAAAAGTAATTGTAGAACTTATCAAAGAGAGGTTCAGAGAAGGAAAAGGTCCTACACCAAATGAAATAAAGAATATTGTGAGTAAAGAGTTGGGTTGTGATGTTAGTTACTGGACATGTTGGAAGGCCAAACAACTTGCACAAAATATGATATGAGGAACACCTGAACACGGCTATGCAAAATTAGAAGCATATCATTACGAGATTGAAAAAGCAAATGAAGGTAGCTTTACAGTTTTGGAGGTTCAAGAGGGCAGATTTTTATACTTTTTTGTTGCGTATGGACCATGCATCAGAGGATTTAAGAACATCATAAATGTCCTCGCTGTTGATGGAGCTTTTTTGATGGGTTAATTTGGTGGTGTAATGCTAATTGCAAGTGGACAAGATAGTGAAAATCAAATATATCCTGTAGCTTGGGCAGTCGTTGACTCTGAGAATGAATTTTCTTCGACTTGGGTTTTTCGCCAATTAGTCAATGTTGTGCCAAATACATCTGAGTTGTCCATCATATCAGCCAGAAATCCAAGCATAAAGAAAGCAGATGCTATAGTTTACAATCAAGCTCATCATAGAGTATTTACAAGGCAACTTGGTGAAAATATTCGTACAAACTATCATGTTGGTTCTTCAGTCCTTAGCTTATACTATCTTGCAGGAAAAACATATAGAATCGAGGAATTCAATGAGTATTTAGAAGAAATTCGACGGAAAGGGTATGGTAATGTTGTTGAGTATCTCGAGAATTTTATTGGTTTCAAGCGATGGAGTAGATCTCATTTTCCTGGACACATGTATGATGTCATAACCTCCAATATTGTGGAGTCTATTAATGCTAGACTTGTAACAGAAAGAGAACTTCCCATCATTGCTTTATTTAATGCAATTCAAAAGTTGTTATGTAGATGGTTTCGTGAGCGTCGTGGACTAACATTGTCCACAAATAACTATTTAACTCCAGCAGTAAATGCTTTAGTGAGAGAAACAAGACGTGAAATAGTAGACAAATTATCTGTACACCAACTTCATGTGAATGAGTTTATTGTTCAAGGGGATGGTCAAGATGCAAGAGTTAATGTCAATGCCAAAACATGCACTTGTAGGGTGTGGGATCTTCAGTAATTGCCTTGTACCCATGCATTAGCAGCACTTAGAGCTCAACGATTACCAAACTATGGTGAAAGAGTTTACAATGTATGTTCACCATATTATTTAGCATACTTCCACAAGTTGGCTTATTCAAAAATTATAAATCCTGTTCCTTCAGAAGAGCAATGGGACTGGGTCAGAGAAAGTATAATTAACCCATCCCTTGTAAAGCGTAAGAGAGGTCCAAGAAAAAAAATGGGTTCCAACTGTTGGTGAAGTTGTCAGAAAGCATAGAAAGATTTTAATCTGCAAGCAAGTGGGCCACAAAAAGACTACTTGTCCCGATAAATGTTCTTGAACTCTAACTATGTAACTAGAAGTTCTTTAATATAGAATACTAACTATTTTGTGGGTGAGTCAATTGTATTACTCCTTGTTCACCAAATTTCAAGTTACTCATTTTGTAAATTCTATTATTGATTTTAACTTTTATGTTCGACACATCTCTCATGACAGACAGATTATACACTTATGGATGATGGTAAAAATGAAAATATGAAGTACATTCACTTTTACCAAAACTAAAGCAATTATATGATATACTATAGAGTATCTTGGATGTATAAACAAGAGAACCAAGAATTAATTACCATATGCAAAGACGACACATCTCTCATAACAGACAGATTACAAATCTATCCGATAGATAATACACTTGTGGGCGATGGTACAAAACAAAAATATGAAGTACATTCTATTTTTACCAAAACTAAAGCAATTATATGATATAATACAGAGTATCTTGGACTTGTAAACAAGAATACCAAGAATTCATTACCATATGCAAAGTAACCACATCTCTCATAATAGATAGATTAGAAATCTATCCAGCGGATTATACACTTGTGGGCGATTATACAAAAGCAAATATGAGGTACCTTCACTTTTACCAAAACTAAAGCAATTATATGATATAATAAAGAGTATCTTAGACTTATAAATAAGAATACCAAAAATTTCATTACCATATGCAAAAAGATGCCACATCTCTCATAACAGACAGATTAAAAATCTGTCCGACAGATTATACACTTGTGGGCGATTGTATTTAAGAAAATATGAAGTACATTTACTTTTACCAAAATTAAAGAAATTATATGATATAATAAAGAGTATCTTGAATTTCTAAATAAGGATACCAAAAAATAATTACCATATGCAAAGATTCCACATCTCTCATGACAGACAGATTAGAAATCTGTCCGACAAATTATACACTTGTGGGCGATTATACATAAGAAAATATGAGGTACATTCACTTTTACCAAAACTAAAATAATTATATGATATAATAAAGAGTATCTTGGACTTATAAATAAGGATACCAAAAATTCATTACCATATGCTAAGACGCCACATCTCTCATAACAGACAAATTAGAAATCTCTCCGATAGATTATACACTTGTGGACGATTATACTTAAGAAAATATGATGTGCATTAACTTTTACCAAAACTAAAGCAATTATATGATATAACAAAGAGTATCTTGGACTTATAAATAAGGATACAAAAAATTCATTACCATATGCTAAGACGCCACATCTCTCATAACAGACAGATTACAAATCTGTCCGACAGATTATACACTTGTGGGCGATTATACTTAAGAAAATATGATGTACATTCACTTTTACCAAAAATAAAGCAGTTATATGATATAATAAAGAGTATCTTGGACTTATAAACAAGAATATAAAAAATTCATTACCATATGCTAAGACGCCACATCTCTCATAACAGACAAATTAGAAATCTGTCCGACAGATTATACACTTGTGGACGATTATACGAAAGAAAATATAAGGTACATTCACTTTCAACGCTAAAGAGATTATATGATATAATAAAGATTATCTTTAATTTATAAACAAGAATACCAAATATTCATTACCATATGCAAAGACGCCACATCAACTGGTTTTGTCAACTGATCAATATTCTCATCCACTTCATCTTCAAAATTCTCCCAATTAACCAAATATTTTTTTTGACTCAAAAGTGGTAGGAACTAGAGTAGGATGCACCATAACCTACAAGAAAATAAATTGTTGAATTGAATTAAAATAATAAAAACTTTTAAAATAAAATATTACACCACACCCAAAGAACTTAACTATTTACCTCTTTGTTTTGTATTGTTAATAGCACAGTTTGTTAATCAGGGGGTGTCTTCTTTTTACCATACCATTGAATCAATCTTGAAAATAATAAACAGGGAGATTTTGTTAATGTTTGTCCAAAAGCTTCTCCTAGTGTAGGAATCGCTTCAAAATCCCATACCTGTATTGAAAATTAAAAGTTAAAAATTTCAAATTGATACATTATTAAATATTTATCTCATTATAAATAATTTAAACTTACCATAAAAGCCCAGGGAAATCCTTGCAAGCCATAACCTTTAGATATAGATTTATTTTCCTTCCATTCTGCAGACTTTTTGTTCAAGTTTACATCTAAGAGGGACTCAATTGTCATCTCAAAAGAATGTATACCCCAAGGATATGCACTAAAGCAATCCAAATTTGTCACCATTTGCATCGTCTCAATATCAACAATTCGCTTTGGATCACCAGCCAATAAAAAAGAGTGAACAAACCACACCATAGAGATCTTCAACTTTGTTTGAGCGTCCAATCTATTACTTTTCCGCCTTTTCTTCAAATCACTTCTAATTAGATTACTATATTCATCACTACACCTAAAAAATCTTTTGCCTTCTTTTCCTCATATAAAGCCCTATCAGTGTGATATTTTCCACAATTCAATCTGGTAATCACAACAAACTCCTTCATTTCAAATCAAATTGGCTTCCCTTCAATTATGAACCATACCTCTTTTTTCTTTGAGCTTGAAACAAGACGTTGTAGAAGATAATGCATGATCTGACCATAAAATTTTTTGTGCTAATTGTCCAACTTCACCTTTAATAAGCAACCAAAACAACTATCTATAAATCGATTGTACACTTTTGACTTCACCAATTGCTTCTGTATATTTTCAACAATATCCCACCTTGATAAAATGGACACAAATGCATCAAAGTGGTCCTTGTCATCTAACTCCTTACTCAAATAATATTGGGAGAAGTCTTTCGAGGTTTCACGTTCAGGTATCGCTAATGTATCATTCTCCTCTGTAGACTCATTTCTGTCGCTCGATGCCTCCAAAGACTGATCCCCTTCAGCAGATAGATCATATTCTTAAAGATAATAATGTAAACAAAGTTCATATCAAATTAACGAAAAAAGAAAACTGAAAATTATTATCTATGATTCTTTTTAAGTTGTGAGATAACTCTTCAATGTCATAATTGTCTCTCCCTTCAATATTTAAGTTGCAAAGTTTAAAAATAAATAAGGTTAACCTGATTTTCCTCGACCTCGTAATCAACATTTTTTGCATTGACTTTTCTCATGAGTTCTTCACAAAGAACAATAAAATTTATTCAGAAAAAAGTACAACAATGAGTTAATACAAGAATGAGTATTACTTAAAAAAAAAAGAACATTCAAGAAATAATGCATTTTTAATAAAAAAAATTAAAAAAAAGAGACAGAAGGAACCTGAAACGTGGGATGTATGATGAGGGAAAAAATCATCTCTGTAGTACAGTATTAGAAAGGAACAACAATTTGAAGTCAGTTAGAATAGAAGAGGGAGAAAGTTAGGGTTTTATTTACCTTTATCTACAAATAGGTCCCATATTCTTCAATATATTACTATGGTCCACTTTTTAATTAAATTATTTCTTTTTTTAAATTTTTAAATGATAAAAAGACTGGGGGTCATTTTTCAAAATGAGAATTTAAAGTGGCTCATCAGCCAAAATTCAATGTTCCATTTTCTTTGTTTGGCATATTTTATGTTACTTTTTCTATCTTTTTATGCTAGCAATTTTCTTCAAACAGTTTATGCGTTTGTAGTTCATGTTCATATTTTTGGCACTCTCGCAAATCCTTTCATAATTCTGGCACTCTCGCAAATCCTTTCATCTAATTTCCCTATTGGTGTTTAGTGAAATCGTTCGCCCTCAAATTTGAGTTGTAAGTTCCCTTCTATTTCATTACTATAGTAGAAAAGTTCATACATTTTTCACCCTTCTAACTCTCCTCAAATTTTGTTTTACCACTGATGTAATCTAAACTATTATGTGACCAAACTCTCTTTAATTTGATGTGTATACAATTTTGAATGAACACTGGCTAATTGATAATTCAATTGATGGCATGTCACGACCCGAACTAGGGCCTGGCCGTGATGGACATCCTGAACCATGAAGGCCTAGACGTCCTACTCTATCCGATCTAGTAATCATGCACAACATTCATATCATAAAATAAAACGCGGAAATATAATCTGATACAGAAACATGGTCATTAACTCTGAGTTTCAAGACATGAGAATGATATATATATATATATATATATATATATATGATCTAACTCGGTCTGAGAAATCTCTACTATATCTCAAAACTGTTCTAAAAATTAGGACAAGGCCCCCATTAGACCAAAACAACGGAATCATGATTTGAAATAACAGGCCTTCTGGAACAAAGAAGGCTTACCACTGCACGGATCATTTCTCTCTAGAATACTCTACTGATTAGCCAGTCCTTTAGACTGAGCCTCTGAACCTAGGAGGTAGGGGGTCAATATAGATGTAATGGTACCAGATCAAATCCAAAATAATAATTTATATTCAACATATATGAGAGCAATTTAAAATAGTTCATACGCATATCATATAGTAAGAAATCTCATGGGCATTTATGAAAAACTCTGAAAGAAAATCATCTGAACTCTGAGACATTCTTTGTTTTACTTCTGGGCTAGGTGGTATACCCTACAACTCTAAAATTCCACGGGCTATATGGAATCCTCCATTGACTCAGTGGGGAAGCCTCCAATCCAAGTGTGCCGCAAGGGTTGGATTCTCTGACTCTTCTATGCCACACGGCTGTTGCCAGCATAAAAACAATATACTTGAATCGGCAAATCATGGTTTTTGGCTAAGAGTTACTTGAACTCAAACCTTCTTCTGGTAACCACCTAACCCTCTTTAAGCCCAGTTTTAACTCTTTAAAACATGCATTCTCTGAAGTCAAACTCTAAAAACATACTCTGTTATGGCATACATATGGTATCGTCATACCATCGACTTGAAAGTCACATCTCTGAGCCATTATTAGCATATAATAATCTTTGTTTCAAAACGTAAATCTGGGATCACCAATCAATAAATCATTTCAAGGAACTCTTTCTTAAGGCTCATGTAAACATATGCAAGAGGCTCTCTTTGTCAACATTTCAAAAATTCAAGGTGGTCATATCAAAGTTCTCAATTACATGCATTTCTTTCTCTTTAACACCAGAACATCATAATAACATCAAGAAAAATCCTCTCATTATTTCTAAATCATATTTCAATTGCAATGATATTGAGAAAACTACTTTCAAATCACAAGGCATGCATTTCAACTCTTTTCCGACCAAACCATAATCTTTAATTCAACATATGAGAGGGGTTTCATAATATGTGCTCTCAAACAATCTTCAATTTAAGAGGGAAAGACCTAAAGGCCAAATCAACAATATCATAAAAACATTTATAATGCAGAATTAAAACATAGATTCCAAAAAAACCCTTTAAAATTCATGCTTGATAATCATTAAATCATGATCTAGTGTTTACAAGCCCATGTAGTTTTTAGGATAAACCTCACGTACCTCAAATTAGTAGCTCTTGAAAGATCTCTAGCTTTTGGGATGCTATACATACGATTGATGGGTGCTTCTTGAAGCCCTAACAATGGGGATTCCGAATATTGAAGAATTAAGGAAAACCCACGGTTGAATCTTGAGTTATTTGGGTTTTTAGTTTGAAACCCTAGAGAGTGTTCTTGGTGATTTTGAGAGAAAATAAATGTTATTTTGGTGTTTGGGGAATTTAATCCCGCCACTATTGCGGTGGCTCACTGGAACTCACGCGCTTGACTTTGTGTGAAAGGTATCAAGCTAGAAATTCCTGTATCATCCTCTCCATTTTGAAGAGAATTTTCCCTCAAATTAAGATCATTGCCATCCTCCATCATTTCCACCCGAGAGAGGTCACACACGTTGAAAGTGTTGTGCATTTGATATTCCGGGGGTAGATCAATCTTGTAAGCATTGTCGTTGATACTTTCTAATACTTGGAATGAGCCATCACCCCATGATATTAACTTAGCATTCCTTTTAAATGGGAATATATCTTTGCTTAGGTGAACCCACACCCAATCTCCCGGTTCAAGAATGAGCTTTCTTCTTCCTTTGTTGGTTGACCTTGCAACTTCTTGGTTTTTCTTCTCCAACCGCAACCTCACCTTCTCATGTAGCTTCTTCATGACCTTAGACCGTTTTCTTCCATCTAAACTTACCACAAGATCACTTAGAAAAGGAGTTAAATCCAAAGTGGAGAGGGGGTTGATGCCATATACACACACAAAGGGTGTCATCCCCGTGCTTGAGTGTATAACATAATTATAAGAAAACTCAATCAATGGTAAGTGCTCCCCTCAAGAAGTTATTTTCCCTTAAGTATGGACTATAGCATAGACCCTAATGTCCTATTTACTACTTTCATTTGACCATCGGTTTGTGGGTGGCATGAGGTCGAAAACAACAACCTAGTACCGAGCCATCCCATATGGACTTCCAAAAGTGGCTTAGGAATTTAGAATTTGTATCACTCACTATAGTACTCAGAACACCATGAAGTTTTACAACATTATCAACAAATAAAGATGCTATACTAGGCACATCATCATATTTACAACAAGGAATAAAGTGAGCCATCTTAGAAAATCGATCCACCATGACAAAAATACTATCCCGCCTCCTTTTAGTTCTCAGAAATCCCAACACAAAGTCCATTGATATGTCAAGCCAATAACACAAAGGGGTGGACAATAGGGCATACAACCCATAGGGTTGGAGCAGTGACTTGGATCCTTTGAACTCAACACATTGGCCACAAATCCAGGTCATATCCTTGTACATTCTAGGCCAATAAAATTGTTCTTCCAAAAATTCAAGGGTCTTCTCGACCCCAAAATGGACCATTAGACTGCCATTGTGTGATTCCCTCACAAAAAATTCTCTCCACAAACTTGAGGGAACACACAAT